>NW_019384409.1:431966-445934 GCF_000671375.1 Centruroides sculpturatus | reverse complement strand
GTTTTATATGAATTCCATGTTGTACGAGTCACTTAGATTTTACAAATACGTGTGCCGGGCTGTGAACGGCTCACGTATTTGTAAAATTTAAGTGACTCGTACAACATGGAATTCATATAAAACGGAATTATCAACAGTGTTATAGGGGGTCGACTGTATATAATAAAAGTATAGTCAAACTTCCTAACATCAACCATTTAGTTTAAAAGAACGAAAAATGCAACAAAAATAACCTCCACACAACGGCCATTTTTTATGTCGGTGTCGGTGGCCGTTGTTTAGAGGTTTGGCTGTATAAAATCTTTAATTGATTTCAATATAATTTAACTTCTTCCTACGTAAAACTTGAAAGAAAAATTTAATTCCTGTTATATAAATTTATTTCATATAAATGTTTTGTTGTTTTTAAAAATATAAAGTGGGCTATTATCCACCTCATTATATATTTGCTGATATATTAAATAAGAGAGTAAATTAATCAGTAAATTATCTGTAAACTGCTCTCATGCTGAAATCCTTTAATTCCATTAAAATGTTTAAATGATATTCAATTTAAAATTACTCTTTAATTATGGCTATTATTATGAACTGTAGATTATAATAACTTTCTGGATAAATTGCTTGATAAATAAAACTACATTAAAAATTAAAAATGTCTGTGTTTACGCTTAATAATCAAGAACATTAAAGTTTTCAAATTTAAATTTCACAAAATTTCTATCACGAGAATTAATATTATACATTTGGGTATTATTAATGTAAGGAAATAACCAAAATTTCAGAAAATATGCATAAATGGCCAAATATTTTATAATTTTTTAAAATTAAATATTCGATACTTTTTAAGGGAAATTTATCATGTTTTAAGAATTAACTTGTTCTATAGACATTATGCATTGCAACTGCTATTATAATCTGAAAATTCGTACTTTAATAGGGCCTCTGAGAAGCACCCACCAGCGGCTTACCAGGTATAACCATTGAACGCTGGTAATTATACGTGGGTTCGAGCCTCGACAGGGCTTCTGAAAGGCCCCACTCGTTTCAGAGTGGACAAAACCATTGAACGCTGGTAGTTGTATGTTGGTTCGAGCCTCGTCAGGGCTTCTGAAAGGCCTCACTCGTTTCAGAGCGGACAAAACCATTGAACACCGGTAGTTGAACATGGGTTAAACATGAGCTTTGTCAGGGCTTCTGAGAGGCCCACTCGTTTCAGAGTGGACAAAACCATTGAACGCTGGTAGTTGTACGTGGGTTCGAGCCTCGACAGGGCGTTTGAAAGGCACACACTAGTACACGAATTGGATAAAACCGTACACTTATTCGTGGATTTTCATATAAACTGAAACACTTGTTTATTACAAAATCTCAGTTTTTCTGGTAAGCACTTGATATGTTGGAAACGACTGAAGAAATGGGTACATTGTCTGTCTAACATATCCTGTGGAAAAAAGGGCAATTAACTGGGGCCTCCACCAACAGGGACCCCAAAGCAACTGTTATAAGGAAATATTTCCCCAAAAACTTCTCTCGAAGAAAAAAGCCTGAAGTCAACACTGTAGATGGGGGTTCCCTAATTCCAGTTTGTCTGGTCCTCGCTACTGTGAACACACACGTTATGTATACAATTATGCACATAAGAGAATATAAAAAGTGTTCTCATTCATCGATTTACTAAATGATCGATTGATCAAACAATAATCGATTTTTCATTTGAACGTTGGATCTTCCAAGGAGCGATTCATATTTTAGGAAACGTTTCTTTTTAAAATGTATATAAAATAACCTCCAGACGGCGGCCAACTTTCGAACAACGGCCGATTCCGTCAGTGGCCGTTGTTCTCAGGTTTGGCCTGTATATATATATATATATATAATCCGAGGCAAATACTGAGAAATCGGAATCGCACAATTATTAATGTCAATGACAGATTACAAATGATACCAAGTACATGTGATAACGTTGATATTAAATTAATATTATTCTATTTGATACTGTAATAATGATATCAGGGTGTTATTTATAACCTTGATCGATAATATACAATGTAATTCTTTGTTTATAATTAGTTCTTCGAGATTTAAGTTCTTTCTGACATACAGACAAACAGGCGATAAATTTACAACGTATTTTTTAAGCTTATTTTCCAGCAATTTTAACTTAAAAATACCAAAACAATCCGATTTTTCATTGTATAAATTACACAAGTTGAAAGTATTTAGTAAATTAAACTAATATATTAAACTATGTAAGCCAACCTGTGAATGACGGACACTAAAGAAAACATCAAAATGGCTTCTGTTTAGAGGACGTTGTTGCGAGGTGAGCGTTTTATTGTATTAAATCTAATATTTAACAGCGTTAAAGCATTAAAATATTATTTATTTACATGAAATAAGCTATAATTATATATATATATTATATTATATATATATATATTGTTAGTAGAAGGATTCGGTATTTGCCTTTCCTTCCATAATAGTGTTTATGAACAAATGAAACGATTGTGTCAACTAGTGCCATCTATTGAGAGAAGTTATAACTAATGTATAGTGTAGTTGGTGTGTACATTTGTACAGTTATTCTATACAAAAAAAAAAAAAAATACAATCATTTTTTTCAAACCTAAAGCATATTCTAGCGCCTAATTTTACCATATAAATAATTTAAAAAAAAAATTGACGCCTAATTCCGTTTACTTCATTTTTCAATATTGTTATTGATTAAAAAAACAACAACAGCTACTTTAAAGACGAGGAAAAACAATTGTCGAATCGTTGATATTAATGTGTTATTAGTCGCGAATGTGGTGTTATTTTTTATTTTTTATTATTATTATTTTATTGTTTAGATGAGTAGAATGTTGTGCGCCTAGTGCATATTGGTGGCACTAGATGGAGCTACCAGTTTTGAAAGAGTAATAGCATATTGAATGTTGTAGGATTGATTTTTGCGAAATCCAAAATGTTGTTAAATGTAAATTGGAAAATGGCCAACAGCTGTGTCAAGATATCTGTTCAAAATCATTTAAGAGTCAAAATAAAAATTAAAAAAAAACAAACAAATTATTTATAAATTATGCTGTTTGTGTCTTAGTTGCATAAATGACACCCGGTTAATCCGCAGATAAATATAATAGAATATTTAATAAAATACAATGGAAGATATATTCCATTTATACAGTATATAATGGAGGTTTATAGTTAATATTTTACGCCCGAAACAGTAGAGTTATCGCGTAATATAAATATAATACAAGCGTACAAGAGCAATTCGATTATCCGGGGATAGGAAACTTTTGTAGTGGATTTACGATATGTATTCTAGAATTTATCGGCACGTGAATAATCCGCGGATAGATGGATCTAACCGATCCGCATTTATATATATTTATCCCGGTGATATTTTTGTATGCGGAGTTATTCGAGCGTATTTTATTATATTCCGACTTAGATCATATTTTACAAAGTATTCTTTTTTTGGACCGAGTCTCTAACATTGTGACTGACGTAGGGCGTATTTGATGTATTTTATTTCACCATCTGGCAATTTATATCGGACTATTATGCAAAAATAGCGACTATCAGCTTGACGTCTATAGTGGGTGGGGTGATTCCGGACATAGCAAAGATAAATTTTGTAAAAGTGTTTTCTGTCGGATGGCAGTTTCTCATTGCAGTCAGACAATCTATCTGTATTCTGTTATAACGTGGTTTCTCTTACTTGTATTTCTTGATCAATTCGGATAGATATGGCTTTTAAAAATTCCCTAGATTGCTTCCGTGATTGTTTTTTACTGCTTTATCACCATAAATCGCCTTAAATGTTCCGTTTTTCGTCCGATATAGGTTATTTGCACCGTCTTTTTTTTCAAATGAAGGAGAACGATGCGAATAACAGAAGGACCGTTACTGACAACAATACATTTTCCAAATTTTTATTAACTGCACTTCCTTTTTTTTTTCCTAAGATGTGGCCCTATATAAGCTTTTCCGATGCCCGTTTGGAGACGATTGGTGCAGCGAGTATTCTTTCTTACATGAAAATTATCCGGATGCCTAACCTAGCATTCACCTTTTCAACTTTTTTTTTTGTGGGTAAATAAATGATCCGGGCTTTGAATGGAGATTATTGAATCCCCGAAGGATGCCCCTCGTCTATTGTTGCTTTGTCGAGATCGAGACTGTGATCCGAATAAACAAATATAAATGCACAAAATCAACTTAGAAACCGTTACTTTCGAGAATTTTAATTGTCACGACGGTCCTCGCAGCAGAAAAATGTATATATATATATATATATATATACATTTTAATGCGTTTTTTACGAAAGCGCTTATTCTTTTCCATATTTCTTTTCTTACAATTGTCTCTTCCAGAATATTTCGATGTGAAAACTATTTCAACTTATTATTAAAACTTTTAATGGGTAAAAAAAAAAATGAAAATATAGTTGATAAACATCCGGATGCAAAGAATCTAACAACAATGCAACGTATTTTGAGAAAGGTGATTTTATTTCCTTTAATAGTTTCGTTTATGGCTTAAGCAATGACTCAGCCATCTTTGAACAGAATTATTTCTTTGTCGGAAGAGAGGGAGGGAGAAGCTACATTTTAACACTGAATATAAAATGTAATAACTTGCTGCAGTCACGTTTATTCATTTTGAAAATGGGATATGCCGAACTACAGTTTCCCGTTCTGTTTTTATTGCCTTACAACTTTTTTGTTAATCCGAAGTTCGTTTGCCATAAAATACGTCAGTTTGTTGCTTAACAATGACAGGAAAGTTGATTAGGGCAATAAAGGGAATTATGTTTGGCGAAATGTCCATTGTACAATAGGGTTGATATGTCATATATATATATACACACACATATACAGTATTTATCACTATCTAGAGAATGCATGATGGAGTGGTATCGTTGAAATGCAGTCGAAACACATTTTCCATAAGTTTGTGTCACAAAGCGAATATGAAAAATGTTACCGAAGTGATTTTTATACAGTAGTGTTCTATATACGATAATAAAACAGTATATCTTAAGAAAAAAAATGGAATAAAAAAATTTAAACCGAGTTAAAAATTAGATTTATTAATCATCCGAGATGGCTTGCATCATTTTTCCTAATTAAAATTAATATTTATAATAGTTTACTGTACAGGTAACTCAGGGTCTAAATAAAGACTGTTGTAAATATGCGTTAGTCTCCTCTAACCTTATTCTATTGACATTGATGCGATATCTAGAAAGCAAGTTAGTGTTCGCTGAGTAGTCGTCTCGCATCTCTAACCTAAACTCCACTCGTTCATTATTGAACAGCACTCGGAACTTGATAGGGCTTGATAGGTTAATCATAGCGAGAATTTCGTCAATATGTTTATTTCGTCGATACTAAATATATTTTATTATTAAAATTAACGTCGATATTACCTTTCGACCTACATTTAATGTAAAATGAGCTTCCACTGAATTATTCTTGGCGAGGTTCAACGGTTAAGAACGAAAGTTCAACAATCTTCTCTTCGTTCTTCCCATTGAATTTGATATAAAATAAAAGTGACATATTTTGATGGAAGGGGATTTTATTTATAAATTCCGAAAATATTTATCATCATTAAAGTTTTTTCTTTTAAATAACAATAAATATTTATTTATTTTCTTATTTAAATTATTTTTTGGCTGCAATCGAATTTGATTTATTATTATAAAAAGTTTATGAAAGTATTGATATATTATAGCTTCATTTACATTTTTAATTAATGTAACTGAATATATTAAGCGTAAAATCCTCGTATAATATATAAGTAACTTAGAACACAGATTTATAAGCTTAAAAGCTAAATAATCAGTGCAGAGTTAGTTTAACAGTAAAATCTGACCTATGCACTCCTATATTTTCTTTGTGGATCGAAATAATCCCACTCTGATCGATCCTACTCTTCAAACAAACAAAAATAATGGAGAACGGTACAAAAATGTGTGTTTAGAACATGAATTTGAAATGAAGAAAGATAATTTTGTAAAAAAATTTTTATAATATATAAAAGATTTGGAATTTATTGATGGAATAAGGCAACGCGACACAAGGGCGATCTGCCTCCCGGGAGAACTTTCTACGGGAAACTGGCCCTATTCGGGTGTTAAGGGACATACTAGAGGTTTATGAGCAGAAAAGTGCACTTTATGACACAAAAAACAAATTATTTACGACCGAAAGATGGCTGAAAGCAAGTTCGATACCGCTTCTTCTTCTCAATTTCTGTTTCTGGAGGGTGACGCAAGCCAATCGGAGTGATAGTTTGAGAATGTTACCGGAAATTTAGCAGAAAAGAGGACCCGATGTAGCACAATCGAACTAGGAAAAAACAGAAATATATTTTTCTGTCGTAAATGTTTCTAAGCAGAAAATGTCTAGAATATAAAAAGAAGAAACTTTGTTTTCTACATATTTGGATACCGTTTCAACAAATACTTTTTGTTGAGTAAACTTCATTTTTCTTCTTCAACGGATATGACTAGTACGGCATTTGAATAGAAAACAGAAAATATCTAGAAAATATCTAGGAGTTTTCGAGGATGCCGAGTTCAAATCTTCTGGTAGTTTTCAGAGAAATCTGATTGCTTGGTCATTAAAAATTGGAATTCGTCTGTGAATGGCACTTCATATTTAAAATTAGAAAAAAAGATTGTTTTAGATTATCGTTTCAACCAGGAAAATCAATGATTACTTTTCGTTGAAAAACCTCAATCCCCGCCAGCAAGGACCTCCATTTGACCAATGAGAATGAGGTATTACACAGCATGGTAGTAAGCAATAAACTTGTGCAATGGTGTCGGGTTTGAATCTTCTGTTCATTTACCTGGAAATGTGATTGGCTGCCGATTACCAAATTAGAATCCTCCTGCAAAAAACGACTAAATGATAAGATAGGTGCTTTTAGGAAAGATCGAAGTCGAAGTTGAATCTAGAGTCCATTAGCCTCGAGATTTTATTGGTTGCACGAAAGCCAATAAGAATTCACCTGCTAAGAAAGTGGTTAACGAAAATTGTATTTTCGTATGCAACGCAAGTAGAGGTTTAACAGGCTGTAAATTTAAATTTGGAGTACCAGAAGTTAGTAAAGATTGCTACGAAATGTTGATAGTTCTGTCTAGGAAAGGGTTCTGTTATTTAAAAAAAAAATCTGTTAACAAAATTCCAAACTCGAATTCTATAGTTAATTCTAAATACAATATTAAATCTTTATGTCTTTATAAATAAGAGCTCGCAAATATATAGGCCTAATATGAAATTACTTCTTATGACAAAACTACCGTCGTCAATTTTTCAGCCGAATTCAAATAAAATTACCTTAAAAATGAATGTTTTTTGCAAGCATGAGCCATTTTTTCCATTGTTTAATTTTTACAGTTTAACTGTGTTGTTTGAACTCAGTAATTATAAAATAAATACAGATATCCCCGCTTAATGTCAGTAAACCGTCCCTGAAAAATCAGACTACAATCATTTTATTAACAAAAACGTCTATTTGTAGGATTAAATTTTTAAATCGTCCAATAACCACATTGCAATTTTACTACACTTATGTTAGATATGCACAAGCTTCCTTCTATTAAACCTTCTTATGGCACCCTTGCGATTCAAAATTCCAGGCTAAATGCATTTCGTTGTTTTTTTTTTACAAAACAATCCCTCTTCATTTACTTTTTCAACTCACTGATGCCCATTTAAAAGATACCTCAACCACCAAATACAAATTTAAAATGGTTACATTATTTTTTCTTTTAAATTTGTATTTGATGGTTGAGGTATCTTTTAAATAACATTGGTGAGTTGAAAAGGCAACTGAAGAGCAGTTATTTTGTTTAAAAAAATCCGGAAATGCATTTCGTCTGAAATCTCAAAAGTGCCATAAGAACGTTTTAATAAAAAGAAATTCGTGTAAACACCTCTCGTATAGTTATTGGACAATTTAAAATAAATGGCATGGTTCCAACAAGAAAATTAAGGATGTAAAATGGTTGAAGTTTGATGATAGATTTCTAATCATCAAATAATTACAGTAATCTTGCCGTTAATAAATAGCATTTGTACTGTACAAAGCTTTATATACAGTAACCTATAATTTACACCCCGTACTGTAAACATTACATCTATGTTAACAAATACAGCTCTTTAAAAGCCTTGTTAAAAAATTAAAAATTTACAGTAAAGAATTGTTACTACGTCAAATGGAGACTTTAAGCTTGCAGAATGCGCTCCTTTCAAGCCTGCATATGATTGTGACATTCTATCAATTTTATTTAAAATGTAACTCGAGACTTGCCGCGTGTCGTTTTGTTAAAAATGCAAAGATATGTGTTGTATGAAGTTTGAGTCTTGAAAAGTAAGAAGTGTTCTACCGAGAAAACATTAATTCTGCCGGAATGCCTGTACTTTAATAAATAAAGCGAATATTATGAGAAAAATGAACTTCACTAATTAATCTAAATAATAAAATTTATTTTGATCGTAATTTTTACTGAAATTACTATTAAGTTATAAGTGTAATTACCTTACTTCTATATTTCCATGTCTATTTTCGTTTCGTTGATATTACATATAATACAATAAATCGCTTTTATTATTGACATTACTATGTTATTTGTAATCGCTTATGATTGTAATTTACCACATTCAATTTGAGTAATGCGAATATTTTATTATATCCGATGAGAAGTTTTATTTGGTATATTTTTTTAAATTAATAAACAATACAATTGACACGAAGGAATGGATTCTGATAAAATAGCCGTTTCCTAAATGGAATAATATTGATAATGGTAAAATAGATTGATGGTCTGTCAAAATTTTGAAAAGATTTAATCCAACTCAATGCCATTCAATTAAATAATATAAAAGCAGTCAATTTGTTTCGATGTTTTTTTCTTACAATAATCTTAAATCAAAATAATTCATTTATTTACTTGTTCATTTAATTTTGAAGAGAAAATACATACAAAGAGAACTGTTTATTAAAAAAACTACTCGTATTTACTAAAAGTAAATCGAAGCATAGAGAAGGAAAGGATGAAAACTATCATTTGATACAGAGTGAATTTTCTGTTAAATTTTGATTTTTACAAGTAAAATTCAATTAAAGAAAGAAAAGTATACTCTACATAATTTCTAAGATTCACAGCTGATTATTTTAAAACTGTTATTTGTTAGACCATGAATATTTACCGTGGGCACTGTTTCCTCTATAGGCCTTTTACTTCTCTCATTTAAAATGTAGGGAAAAATACTGGCCAAGTTCAATATACTAGACTATATAATAATTTACTTATATTATCGCTTTCTCACTAGGTTTTCCAAACATCCAGATTAACCGAGACAAAAACTATTTCCATTTTGAGATAAAGTAGCAGTTATAAATAATATTTTACTATTTTTATTCGCTATGATAAGGCGCTTTTATCAGTCATTTCGGTTGTCAATTGCTACTAACTTAACGCATTCTTATATTAGGTAATAAAACATACACGAGTATAAACTATTTGTTACAATTGCAACTGTAGTTAATTTGTAAAATACTTTATGTAGCCTTATATGCAAATAACGTAAAAATAAATAGGCTATAGATTCAGTCTATCGGATGACCGAGGCAGGGCCGGATTAACCCACTTTGGTGCCCTAGACATTTTCTTCTTAACGGGCCCCCTCCCTCTCCCTCTCCCACAAGAAATAGAGCACACAAAAAACATAAAACAATAAATAAAACAAAACTAAATAATGTGAAAAACTAAAACAAATCTTAAATTTTTANGGACTTTAAAAAAAATAATGTAGATTTTTTTCATAATTAATTAATATAATAATATTGGACACTGTAAACACCCGTAATCGATATTTAATTAGTAGTAATAGAAGAAGAAATCCGTATGATGATAAATATTTTCGAGTAAAATAAGATGTCAAAGGAAAGAGAGAAATGTATACCGGTTTCATCTTTTATGTATTTATGCATTCTGTTATTCAATGCATGTAGACTCTGATGTAAAACATAATAATAATAGAAAAGAAATCTATATAATTTCATCTCGAAATGATTATATAGTATAAAAACAGAGAAAATGTGTTCGGTGTTTCCAAAGCATACAAATGAATAGATAAAAATAAAAACTTCCTGCCTACGTAGAGTAATTATCATATACAAATACATTTTCTTGTGTTATTTTTCGTAGAAATTTTTATTGTCCTTTTAATCGCCTGGGAAAAATAAATAAGTCTAAATTGCAAGATAATAATTAGGTCATACAAATTACATTTGAAAGTAGTAGTTAAAACTCTCTCCTTTTTTTCCTCTCTCCTCTCTCTTTTTTTGTCTCCCTCCCTCTTTCGAATAATTAATCGACAGGAGTAATGTAATCCTTTGTTTTTCTATTTTATTTTATTTTTATTTTCTCTTTCCTCTTAGAAATCCTTTGGGAAATTGGCATAACAGAAATTAATTTAACTTAGTATGTTGTTAAAACATAAAACTAATTATTTTTCTTACAATAATCGTATTTATCTAGAGTTAAATGAAGTTTTGTTGATTTTTTTGATTTTTAGAACAAATTTGGAATGATCGGGGGTGGTTCTTTTCGCTATAAAAACTTATCTAAAGATGAAAAATAATTCTCTAGTTAAAATCAAAAAAAAAAAAAAAAAGGAAGAAGTTATGACAGGCTCGTCCCTGTTTATGGATAATATCTTGGCTCCGAGGCTAGACGATAAATGAATAATTCTAAAAAAACAAAAAAAAAGTCCACCGAGATATTTTATAAATGATAAAAAGTTAAATGGAGTTTTCTGTATTAAATTTCCAATGGTACACCTTAAAAATGCATAGTTACTATAAGAGAAAGTTGGTAAAATCCCACGAAACTCGAATTCAATTCCATTTATTGTGTGAGGACGTAGTTGGCGAGAGTAAAGAGGTTGAGAGCCAGATAGGGCTTCCACCAAATACAACCTGATGGGGTTCTATAATGGAAGAACCTCATTGTGAGTAAGGTAATCGCTGCTGATAGCAGAGACACTGGAGAAATCTGGTCTTCTCAATGGTGATGAAGGAGCAAAATAAATAGGAAAGGCAGTACCGCCAAGTCGTAAAAACCACTAGTATTGCAGAAAAGGGGTAGAGAACTATATCCTGAGTCTGTGGATGATATTGCATCCAAGCTTGTAAATCTTTAGCTAGGGGATATACTCTCTCTGCATATCCTGATTAGTTTGTAACACTCTGAGAAATTTGTGTAGAAATTTAGAAATTTTTACCCATTTGCATTTAATTAAGGTAAAAGGACTAGTTTTTTCTTCTTTTTTTTATTCTTTGTTTTAACTTTCAATCTGTTGAACTATGATTGCATCTCTTTGAGTACTGCAAAAGGGGCGAAGCAAATTGTTTAAATATTGACCTGCCTCCAAGGAAAAAATGACTGCACTGTAAAAGTGACTATAAAACGTCCGGATTTAGCCAACGGATGGTCATAAATATTTAATAAGTACTTCTTCACATATTTATCGAAGCTTTGAGCTATTATGCTTTCCACTATTAAATAAAAGATCCCCCCTTTGCTCGCTAGTATTTCTGTATCAGAATTCTTTGCCGCGAATAATGGTTCGTTAATATTCCTATCTACTTATTCAAGTAAAGTTTTGTTTTTAATTTGATTTTTGCCACTGTTTTCTGTTTAGTAAACCCTTTTTTTTTTATCTCCTCTTTTTCAGGTTTATTTTAAATTCGTCTGAATATTTTAGATGCAGCTGCCTATACTGATATAAAGGCAATCAATCACTAAGACTCCTTTGTATTTTTCTTTGATAAAACGTTTACTGCCATCTATTGCTGCAATTGCACATCTGGAAAAAAATTTCAAATTCGAAAATTTGTTTTTATATAGTCATAAAAATTTTCTTTTTCTTCGAATAAATCATTTTAATATTAAAATAATTTCCATATATAAAAACGACAATAAGATACCGAATTAAATTTTTTTTTATTTCTTTCTTTCAAGGTAAACAAAGAAATGTGGCCAAAAACGTCGGACGATGTGTGAACAACAACCCTTTAAAATCGTAGTAAGTTACCTAATTTGTGGTTCCATTCTTTCGAAATGCATTAAATATGAAATTGCAGGTTTCATTTGTCACTTACCATCGATTCTTAATGATAATTTCCTCGATAAATTAGGAAAATGCTTAAAATAGACGGCATATTCGCGCACCGGAAGTGCGCATTATACACGATATTCGCCGGTTTGTTGTATATCCAAAGGATAGATCAACAAGTAAGAGATTAATGCGCTTGCCAAATGACAATATCAGATATTCTACTTTATTATCGAATGAGTATAAATAGTTAGCATCATCTAAGACCTCCTATAATCATAATAGACTGCCATGTATTTTCCTCCCACTTATTAAGTCTAGCTCGGCAATTTACTCGTCCAATTTTATACGTTTGAATAAAGATACGAACGTTTACCAGGAAGGAAATGAGAGAGAATCGTTGATATAATTAATAGAAATTATTTATAGAAGAATTGCTAGATATTTCGTATAAAATAATATATATATGTAAGATTATTTTGCGAAACGAATTTGTGTCACATAAAAAGTAATAACAACAACAAGATTTTATTTTGGAACGCATTTTAATAAAATAAATCATGGATTCTATTTTAAAATCGAACGTAATTTTGATAAAACACACTTTGGTGACGTCAATGGCTGTCACGACTGCGGGATCTCGATTACAATAGCACGTGCCGTTACTATGACGACAAGTCAGCCAGGAAAAAAGACACGATTAAATTGGTAACGGTTACCGTAAAATGTTTTTTACCCTCCCCCTTTCTTCTTCTTCTTCCTCTTCTTCTTCTTTCTCTAAATCTTTAATTTTTATAGATTTTCACCATTTTTAGTGGGTCTGTAAACAACAATTAGCTACAATTCGCTTCCGACTAATAATTCATCACACATTCGCTCGGATTTTCCGTAACTTTCGACCTTTCTATTTTACAATTAATTCAAATTTAAACCGTAAATACGGTTAGTAAAATGCCCTCCCCCTTCAAAAAATACGGTTAAAATTTCATTACTCAACATTCAAAATTAATATTATAGAAATTATATTTAACTTGTAATGAATTTTAAATTAAAAAATATTTATTAATATCGTAATGAATAATAACTTTTTTCTGTTTAACTCGGGTAATTTTTATTTAAAAAAAAATTCTTCAGACGTCAAAGTTAAAATACTTTAATGTAATTGGTTAAGAATTTAAATTTTGTGACGTTTATTTAAACGATTTGTCAAATCGTAATCTTATTGGATAAAATTAGAAATTAGATTTAAAATTATTATTATTATTTTTTAAAAATTTG
The DNA here is from genome assembly GCF_000671375.1 of Centruroides sculpturatus. Classification (NCBI taxonomy): domain Eukaryota; kingdom Metazoa; phylum Arthropoda; class Arachnida; order Scorpiones; family Buthidae; genus Centruroides; species Centruroides sculpturatus. The sequence goes on along the minus strand of NW_019384409.1, from coordinate 432,510 downwards.
TATTAAATTACTGTATATTATTTAAATTTTAACAGATGAATTTTAACGGGGAAGGATCTCATTCCAACACCACCTATCCCTCCACCAATGGGAATGGTCCATTTTCGCCAGCGACCAACAACGACAAAAGGTGCTTTGGAAGAAAGATCCAACGGCCTGTTCGCGATCCTGGAAGCAATTGTTTGCAATAAAAAAAACAAACAAAAATCACCTGTGATCTTGACAAATCTTCATCACTCTTTGCCTTTCCGTGAGGAATGCCAAACAGCGCACAAATTTCTCTAAACAATTCGAAATCGAAAAGCGGAAACAAGGTCAGTGGCTCCATCTTGTGACTGAAGAAGAACTATTTTTGCATTACACGACCAGGATTCGAAATACAAAATAAAGATTTAAAAATAAAAAAATAAAATAAAAAGTAAAAAAAAAATTATATATAAATATTGTGGTAACTTTGGAATATTTTTCATTAAAATGTGTGTTAATTGTGATCTATGTCAGATAAATTATGCATATAATTATATATATATATTATATTATATAT
>NW_019384409.1:402756-426661 GCF_000671375.1 Centruroides sculpturatus | reverse complement strand
GACCAACTTTACATAAAAGTCTTCCTAGGATGCATATCCTCGGCAGATAACCAAATAAACTAAACTAAACTAATTCTAACGAGCGATTATCTATTATGACATGGTCACGATGTTCTCAATTCTTTGAGGTTCCTCGCCCCTGTACATCATACTTTTCCTGTTAGCGTGCCTCGAATCTCTTTTCGGGAAAAATTTTTGAATCGAAGTAACGTGACTTTCGGTTTCCATCAAAAGTTCGTCTATAGTTAATCGGGGCCTCCTGCCCCTAAGATTTCCGTATCTGTTCTCGACTTTAATCTAACTCCGTTCTCGAGATTAAGGAAGGACAGTTAGACAGGTAAGGTGGCATTCGAATAGGAAAATTACGTAAATCATTTTTTGTGCTGCCCCGTAAACTCGTATTAAGTGGTTTTCGAGGGTGCCGAGTTTAAATATTTATTCCGTTTATTGCGAAATTTGATTGGTTAGCAGATTACCGTTTGATATTCGGCTGCGATTGCTACAGTTTCTTAGAGTTGACATTAGGAAAAAATATAGTATCTGAAAAAACTTAAACAATTTAAAGAATTTTTAAAATGTTGTTAGATTGGTCATATCAGATCGGTGTAATAAACCATTACGTAACAATAGTCATGCCGGCCATCTATGTAAAGGAAAAGTATGATGTACGGGGCGTAATAATTTGAGTCGGAGAGCATATATTTTAAATTACATAAATTAAAAATTGCAGCCCAGCATTGAGCATTGTGACCGTGTGGCAATAATTATAATTTCAATTATTATAAAATGGCAAAAAGCTTAATTTTGAGGGTAGAGATAGGCTTTATAAATAATTGTAAATGCTAATAACGAGAAAAATCGTCATTAAGTCCAACCCTACTCGAGTTATCACACACGATCCCCCTCTGTCTCCCACCTCCTCGACCTTTAACCACCAAAATATAATAGCATCGATCTCCTAAGAAATAGAAACAAATATCCCTGCAAAATTTCAGAAATTTTCGACTATACTCTGGTTAAGCTTCAAAGACTGAACAAAATCGTGCCCTCGTAATGACATCCACACTTAAAAAAATTGGGGTTTTTTGGCAGTTTCTCGATCAAAATTTTAGAAATATGCAGTTTAATTTTTCGTTCTTTGAATCTACTCCCCGTAATTCGAATTCTTATTCGTGTTTTTACTTTCCGCATATCTGCAATGTATGTATGTATTTGCATAAAAAATATTTTTATCGTAGTTATTACAATGGAAATTAGCAGGGCCGGATTAACCCACTTTGGTGCCCTAGACATTTTCTTCTTAACGGGCCCCCTCCCTCTCCCTCTCCCACAAGAAATAGAGCACACAAAAAACATAAAACAATAAATAAAACAAAACTAAATAATGTGAAAAACTAAAACAAATCTTAAATTTTTATTAATAAAAAATATTTAACATACAACAATAAATTTTAGTTTTTCTAGAAAAGTTTGAACAATTTGTTTATAAATTTAAAAAATTGAAATTTATTTTATTAAATGTCTAACACAAGTTGTTATAGAATAACAATATTACCTTAAAACATTAATTGTCAACAAGACTATGCCTTGTTTATAAAATCGTATAGCCTGCTGTGTTACCAGCTTAGAGTAATGGTTTTCAATTAGTGGTACGCGTACCCCTGGGGGTACGCGAAATTGCATGAAGGAGTACGCGCGGCAATCTAAAATCGGTCGATTTAGAATGCAAATGCACGAGATGAAGCAATCAAAGAAATAATGGGTGGACCATCAAAAATTCGGCAATTTACAACATGATGTGGAATGCACAAATTCGTTTATTTATAACTAAAAATATTCTCGAAATTTCATCAAAAAAATGCATTTGTGACAATATCTAAATTCTTACGCAAGAAACAAAAATTGTACAATTAACACAATTTGTGCTAATTGTACAATTATCAATATTATCATGTCAGCGAAGCGCAATAAAATATTTACTACCACTTTGTAGAACATACGTCTGCGAGAGCGGATTTTCGGCCATGACAAACATGAAAACTAAACATCTTCACCACTTCAACTCGAAGATGACTCGAGACTGAAGCTGACCAAGAAGCAACCATATTTTACAAAGTTGTGCAAAGAAAATCGTGCACATTTGTCACATTAAAATTAAATAACCTTATATTATTTTCATTATTATTAGAATTGCATTTTAAAGGTAATAAATGTAAAAAAAACTTATTCTATTTATCACTAGCTGTCTACCCACAGCTTCTCCCGCATTACATCGAATTTTCTCGTGGGAGTAAGATATTTTCTCGCAGTAAAATGTAGCCTATGTCCATCTTCAACGTGTAGGCTATCTCTGTGCTAAATTTTATTAAAACCTGTTCAGCGGTTTAGACGTGAAAAAGTAACAGACAGACAGAATTACCTTCGAATTTATAATATTAGTATGGATTAATATGAATTTCTGCTATAAGGGGTACGATAGTTTGAGCTCTTTCTTGAAGTGGTACGCAGGAAAAACTAATTGGGAATCCCTGGCTTAGAGGTATGAAGGAGTACGTGTCAGGAGTTGTAATTTGGCACATAGTATTAAGTGCCCAAATCATGCGCGCATAAAAAAACCAGACTTGTAGGTACTCAGGGGACCTGAGTACCTAAATTTGGGAGTGCTTCAAATATGACGTTAAAACGGTTTTATGTCGTTACAAGTGGGTTTTTTAACATTATCTAGTATAGTAAAATCGTGGGACCGATAAAAATTTGACATTATATTAGGGTCATCGTTACATCCGATGACGTTATAATCGGGTTAAACTGTATATTGTTTGTGCAAAATTTAAAAAAAAAATAATTTTGGACGATACAATAGCCACGATTATTTTTTTTTCAAAAACGGGAAATTTTCGTTACGAATCGACAAAAATTCAACTCGGACCGACACGCAACGGAGAGAAATTTCGAAATTGGATAGGTTAATTTTATCGAAAATGCATCGTGGCCGACGAAGTTTGAACGATCGCGCCCAAAAGCAGCGATACCAAAGAAGGTTGGAGAATGAGAACGAGATCTGCTTTGAGAGTCAAAGTGATTCCGCTTAGTAGTGTCTCCGAGACATAGTCGTGTCCCAAATACGGTTTTGCCGTTTTACTTGATTAATTTAACCTTTTTGGTTAATATTTAAATAATATAATATTTTACCAGTTTTACCAGTATTATACAGTTGTCCAACAGAAGAGTAATCTATCTTATTTACAAATCTTTTCAAAATAGACAGTTTGACCGGGCCCTTCTAAAAACCGGGCCCTAGACATTTGTCTAATTTGTCTATGCGATGATCCGGCCCTGGACCGAGGCTCTAAAGGCGTCAGCCTGTCGTCCCGGCACTTTTGAATTAGAACGAAAACAAGTACAATAACCAGTAGCGTAGCGTAGTGGGGGCGGCACTTTTTAGGGGGCGGCAAAATTTCACAATAAATAATAATAATATCTTGTAAGAATTTGAACCATTTTATTTCATATCTTCGTCCACTTACGACTCGGACCGATTGAAATGAGCACAAAAGTGTTACCATCCATCCGGATAGTCCGGGAATCGACTCGCCGTCCGGGGATATCGTGCGCGACCTGTTGACCTTTTTTTTTTTTTTTTTTTTTTTAGCTTGTACGATTTATTCGTATATGTATACACCTCCAATATCCAATAGAACTAGGCCACTCGTGTTACTCCTATCCAAGTCTGCCTAGTGGCTAACTGTAACTGATTTAAAACCGGCATGCGCTCACATTATTCTTCGCATTGCAAAATGACATACGCACGCGTCAGGAACTTCTGTTCGAACAAACCTCACCCGCCGTCCGGGTCGGCGATTTTAATAAGGTGGCAACACTAGCACGGAATTTTTCATTATTTATTCTGTGACGAAACTGAATTTTAGTCTTTTAAATCGAAATACCTAAATAAGGGGGGCGAAATTTTCCTCCGCCCCGGGCGGCTGACACCCACGCTACGCCACTGACAATAACATTCTAGCTTTTAAAAGCAAAGTGTCACTGGCAGTGGCGCGTTATCCTATGGGCAAAATGAGCAATTGCCTGGGGCCTCAGGCAATTGCTCCCACAAATAGGGGCCTCAAAACATGGACCCCAATTCAAATTTGTCTGGAACCCATGAAACTATGAATCGCGCCATTGATTTAATTTGTGAATGTGTATTAATTTGTGTATTAATTTACAATGCGTTGATTTTTTCACGTTTTGATACAAATCTGCCAGAAATTTGAGAATCGGAAACGAATCTTGCATTGCTCAAATTCAAAATACAGTAGAACCTCGATTATCCGGACTAATTGGGGATGAAGGTAGTCCGGATAAGGAAAAATCCGGATAATCGAAACAAATACTTTAATTTGTTTTTTAATGATAATACAACACGTTTTCTTTTCGATGGCATATCGGTAATATTAAAAGTAAATACTGTATTTAAATCGTGATAAAATTTTCAAAAAACAAACGTTCGTATTACATTTGGACTACTACTGACCCAAGGACTATATACTACTAGTTTAAAGTCCTTGCTACTGACCAATGCTAACAGACTACCTATTGTTTAAAAGGCCCTCTGGTGGCTCAAGAAGACGGATTTTATAAAATAAAAAGCAGTTGAAACAGCATTTTTATGAATAAAAATTTGACAAACTATTTATCGTTTTATGACGAGTAAATTTTTTTTGTCGCGTTCACGGCTTTTAAGTAATGCATAAACTTTTGAGGCGCGAGGCCCTTCGGACCGCGAGGCATAGGCGGTGGCTCACGTCGTCCATGCCTTACGCCGCCCTTGGTCATAGAAATGATGTAATTTGAATATAAATTATTTATAAATACGTATGTCAAGTTATATTTTTATTATTACGTAAAATATATTTAAGCGTTTACGACCACTGTGCCGGGTGAGACGTTGTTGAAACAAAAAAAGTTATGCGTTTCATCACGTACATAAACAGTGTCGTAATTCGCCAAGTGCAAATCAGCAAATTCGTGAAATTTTTGTTTATTTTGAACAATCCGGATAATCGAAAATCCGGATAATCGAAAATCCGGATAATGGAGGTCCGGATAATGCAGGTTCTACTGTACTACAAGATTGAGTCAGGCAGTAAACCCGAAGATTTTTAAGCTTGTTAACAGAAACAACAGGAAACTTATTAGATAAATTTCCTTTTGTTCATACTTATGACTACATAATTAGGCCAGGTTTCCGTAGGAAAGTCCTCCGGATAGCATTGGCGCGACATCCTATGGGCAAAAACGACGATTGCCTGGAATCTTTTCTAAAAGAGGTCCCAAACGCCCAAATTTTGAGAACGCCTGTGTGTCCAAGATCTGGATAAATGACCTCCTAAACATTTTTGTTTCGGTATATGTCAACATATTAAATCTCTCTTAGTGTATTACAAAAAAAAAACAAAAAAAAAACAAAAAATTACGAATATAAAGTCCGTTGAAATGAAGACATACATACTGTAATAGAAATTTTGTTCTTATAGTGGGATTTTTGAAAGGTCAAAACCAGAATAATTCTGGCTTTGATCTTTCAAAGACTTGAAAAGCTACAAACAAGGAATTTACAATAATTGCGATTTTTTCTTTGCATCTCTCTTAAAAAAGTGAAATATGTTTTTATATTGATATGTAGAAACAAAAATTTCTATAATTTCTTCATAAAAAGTGCCATTTAAGATGTCATCCCTTAATTAATTAAGATAAATCATTGAATATAAAATAAAAAGTTTATTATTAAGAAAGATATATACCCGGTTTTTATCCACACTTTTAAAGTGTGTTGGTAATTTATGAGAAAATTGCCTATTAGTTTCTTAAATTAAATAAAATATCTGCTAATGTCAGGTAGATAATAATAAGGACTTATCACACCAGTACTCTTCTTATTATCTACCTGATATTAGTAGACATTTTATTTAATTTAATCATACTAGGGGCTAAAAGCAATCTTTGTAATAATTTCTTAGTTTCTATTTAAAATACAGGAGTTTAAACAGTCTCAAACTCTTCACGTGCGAAATATTAAATAAATGAATAATTAATTTTGGAGATTGTTGCTGTTTCATTATTACACATATTTAATTGCTCGTATTATTTGAAACATCATATTTTTGACAAACCAAGATACTATTATAGAAAAGTAAACGGAATGGTCATGCACTGAAATTTGGGATTCCACGAATGGTCATTCGTGGCATCCCAAATGACACAATGCGTTAAAGTGGAATTTAACAGTTTATAAAGAAAACCCGTCGAAGATTTTCTAGTGAAGTCAGTCGGCGAAAGTGTTCTTTGCCACCTAACACCATATAAGAAGAAGAATATTTTAAAGCACAGATGAAATTACCTCCTAATTATCCTCCATTTTATTAGAAAATTTTGGCACCCAACTGTATATCTTAATGGAAAACTCGCATTTCGATTCTTCATCCTCCACAGATGATTCTCAAAGCGGAGAACTTTCCTGCCAACGCTAGAATCCAACCGAAAACGTGAAAACAGTGTTCCCGAGTGTTATTTTACTTTTGAATGAACCAAATATTAGTTGAGCAACTAATGTAGCTGCTTCTGTCATATATCAAAAATGGAAAGAATCAAAAGGATCGATGAAAGAACGAAGAAATTATTAAAAACAAGTTTCAGACGGTAAAACAGATGCTGAAATTGATAAAATCGTGATTATATCCACAATAGAAGAATATTGTACTAAACACAATGCATCCGTAGATTCCGAACCTAACAACAGATTTTTCCGACGATTTTATACTCGATTCCGATGAAAATATTGACGAGAAGGATGAAGTTAATACAAACGGAGAATATGGCAATAAATGTAAAGAAAATTGAAAATTGTAATATCTTCTATCTTCTAAAAGGAAGATTATATTTCTTTTTTGTAATACTGTATTACATTTCGTTTGATTTTCATAATGCAATGTAATGAAAATTTGTTGAAAAGCAGTTATTTTAAATTTATAAATAAAACAAGCATAATATTATTCTATTTAATTTTAAATGAGGAATTTCTATAATTTAATCCTGCACTTTTATGTTTACTCTCACGTAGAGCTCTATCTAGGATGCGTTCACTTCTGAACTAATAGTGCTACTTCTGAACACAGGAAATGACGTCATGATCATGCGTATTTGTGCTTACACACCCAGTTCGAAAATAAACGCGAATGCTAACAATATGGCAGTTTCCAGTACAGTATCAGTAATATTGTCAAAGCTGCTATCTTAAATGTTCCGTTACAGATAGAATTACTCGATTCCGAATCGGACGAGGATGATCTTTTTATGGCTGTGTTGAAAAAATGAAAAAAATACCAATGAAAAGCAAGATCCATAAAAAAGATAGAAACTTTTCTTGAAAAGACGATACCTTTTTATAATCCAACCGATTTTAAACATTTTAGACTTACAAGAGAATCTTTTGAAAATCTTCTTAGAAAATAATTCCGATTGTAGACAAAAAAATTACTGACCCTGGAAGAAGATCTGTATCTCCTCAAAAGCAGCTTTTATGCTGCTTATGGACACTGGCAAACCAAGAATCATTCCGGTTAGTTTATACGAAGTAATATTTGAAATCAGATGTAGTATATTAATACAACAGAGCAGCAAATTATATAAATATAATACATATTTAATGGGATTAGTTTACCCAGTAAATAGATACGACGGTGTTCTTTTACGGAGTAAGTAAATTTCGTTTAAAATCAACAAATAATTGAAATTAAATACAAAACATTTTCCTCTGTTTTCTATGGGTATTGACGATCGTTTTAATATGTTTCGACGCACTACGTGGAATATTTTAAATAAGGTTGTTGATTCTCTCTTACAAGTTAGTTTTAAATGAAGATGAAAAAATAATCTCTTGGCCATCACAGCAGGATGCTGCAAAAATAATGGAATTTTTTTTTGGTATTGATGGAAAGCATGTGGCTATTAATTAAGACGCAAACTGAAGAAGCAGCAGATTGTTTCAACATAAATATTACTCTATCATCCTACAAACAGTTGTAATGAGAAAATGGTATTTTTAAACTGTTTTGTAGGTGAAGCAGGCAGGGCCGGATTAACCCACTTTGGAGCCCTAGACATTTTCTTCTTACGGGCCCCCCTTTCTCACACTAGAAATAGAGCACACAAAAAATATAAAACAATAAATAAAACAAAACTAAATAATGTGAAAAACTAAAACAAATCTTAAATTTTTATTAATAAAAAATATTTAATACACAACAATAAATTTTAGTTTTTCTAGAAAAGTTTGAACAGTTTGTTTATAAATTTAAAATATTGAAATTTGTTTTATTAAATGTCTAACAAAAGTTGTTGTAAAATAACAATATTACCTTAAAAAAAATAATTGTCAACAAGACTATGTCTTGTTTATAAAATCGTACTGCTTGCTGTGTTACCAGCTTAGAGGTATGAAGGAGTACATGTCAGGAGTTGCAATTTGGCACAGAGTATTAAGTGCCCAAATCATGCGCGCATAAAAAAACCTGACTTGTAGGTACTCGGGACCGAGAACCGAGTGAAAGTAAAATACAAAATGGCGACTCTCTCTACAAACAGGCAAACCGAAGTCAGGTGGTGAGAGTACCACCCACAGTCGTTCAAGGAAATGGACTCTGACCCTAGGACTGAACACGTAGTATTTTCTTTCTTAAATAAAATTTGTAATCTAATTTTGTAAATTTGGGAGTGCTTCAAATATGACATTAAAACAGGGTTTTATGTCGTTACAAGTAGGTTTTTTAACATTGTCTAGTATAGTAAAATCGTGGGACCAGTAAAAATTTGACGTTATAATCAGGTTAAACTGTATATTGTTTGTGCAAAATAAAAAAAAAAATTTCGGACGATACAATAGCCACGATTATTTTTTTCAAAGACGAGAAATTTTCGTTAGGCATCGACAAAAATTCAACCCGGGCCGACACGCAACGGAGAGAAATTTCGAAATTGGATAGGTTAATTTCATCGAAAATGCATGGTGGACGACCTCGTGGTCGTGGCTGGCGAAGTTTGAACGATCGCGCCCAAAAGCAGCGATACCAAAGAAGATTGGAGAATGAGAAAGAGATCCGCTTTGAGCGTCAAAGTGATTCCGCTTAGTAGTGTCTCCGAGACATAGTCGTGTCCCAAATACGGTTTTGCCGTTTTACTTGTTTAATTTAACCTTTTTGGTTAATATTTAAATAATATAATATTTTACCAGTTTTACCAGTATTATACAGTTGTCCAACAGAAGAGTAATCTATCTTATTTACAAATCTTTTCAAAATAGACAGTTTGACCGGGCCCTTCTAAAAACCGGGCCCTAGACATTTGTCTCATTTGTCTATGCGATGATCCGGCCCTGGAAGCAGGGTCAGTGCATGATGCTTGTGTTTTCCGACGTTCAGCATTGCATGAAAGGCACCAACTGATGGATTTTTCAGTTGTGGTCATATTTTGGGTGATTGTGCCTACCCGTTATCTGAACATCTGCTAACGCCATATCGTGATGGAAATCTCAACAGCGTACAATAAAAAATTATACAAATGTAGAAATATAACTCAGCGTGCATTTGCACATCTTGTTGAACGGTTCAGACGGCTAAAATTTTTAGACACGTGTCAAATGAACTTGATCGTAACAACAATTATTGGTTCATGTATTCTGCACGATATTTGTATACAAACTTATGATGTAATAGAAGTAAATGTTGGTTTCACCCGCGAGCGATCGCGTTTGTAGGCGGTCGGTTTCGGGATGGCGGGGTCTGAGAGACAGTACACTTAACTACAGGTTTTCTAAACAAATACCCGTTTATTTATGTACAGATATTTACATATATGAACATACTACAGTTTAACAATATAGTAATCAAATAGCATATCCGAGTGAAGATATCCGTATCGTCCTCAATTAAGTCGTGTCGGATCCCTAACCGGCAGAGAGAGTTTACAATCGGACTCGAGGTAATAAATACCTTAGAATTTCCATATGAACCTTTTTCCTTGGAACTTCAAGAGATGTAACGGATGGAATTGGAGATATTCCGAAGATTTTATAGATGTGCAGGATGTTGGTAAGATGTCATTGGATGGGGGATAGCTTTTGCAGGTAGATGGATATACTGTAAATGAAAGAGTAAATTGTCCGATGTCTTAAATAGTTGAACGGCAGAACTGTCCAAAAGAGTCGAGGCTGGTGACCAACGAGATGGCGAACCCTCACTGACCAACGAACTGTCTCCTTGTCGTTATCGATCCCCTTATGGATATCCCCCTCACTGCTCATGCCTTTTTTTTGGTAAGTCTATGTCCAATATGCGAATTTGTGCCGTTAGGTTCCGGTGAACTCATAGATGAAACCTTTGTAAGAAAGCGAATCCAGGGAAAGGTGTAGTTATATCCTCCAACATTTATTTAATGTTGGAAAAGAAAAAAAATTTATTGGGGAAAATTTGTAATTTAACAAGTTTAAATAAAAATTTGCCGTTATTCTTTTGAAGGAAAAATTATTCTATCTAGTCTGGGTTCTCACACTAATAATAAATGGGATGCAATAAAAAATCTTTAAAAACGATTACATTTTAATAATAATAAGTTAAATTATTGTTACATAAAAAAATTATATCTTCACCAATTTCCCCTTCGAGAATATAAAATTCTTTCCCATTTTTTCCAGTTGACTTGAAAAGTCTCCATTTTAGGGAGAAACCTCCAATCTGGCAGCGCTGTCTTCAGCAACTCTTGTTTAATTTGCTACAAGAAAAGAAGCAGACTAGATCCTGAACGTGTTCAAATGCTTCTTTTCTTAAATAAAAACTTGCAATTAGTGAAAATGAGAACAATAATTGATCTATTGTAGTTAAGATAACAGTACTAAAAAGAAGTACAGTATACATGTACTGTAAAACTCAACATCAATAAATTCATATCTTGGAATTTAGTAATTATTTTTCTTCTTACTTTTCGTTTTGCTTTGTCAATTCATTAATATGTAGAAATAAATGAAACAAGTTAAATAATAAGTATTAAATAAAATTATTAACTAAAATTGAAGTTTACTAACTTGTAAGTTAAGTAATAAGTCATATAAGGTAATTAAGTTTACAAAGTATTCGAAATTTGGTTAATATTCGAATTCGAGAAAAGTGATATTCGCCCATTTCTAGTAAATAGCGTGATTGTTAATGTTGATAATTACGAATTATCGCTGTGTCGGTATGACTGTCCCGTCCCTCACCATCCGGCTATTGTAGGCCTGGCCGAATTCACTATTGGTGTGGATAAAATGTCCTCTTACTGCCGAAAAGAGAAAATGAAAGAAAGAAAAAAAGATTATGAATTATCATAGTACATTCGAATTAAAAGAGAGCGATAACAATCGCTTATTAATTATCAAACTTTTGTTTTTTTTTTTTTTGGTACAGATTTAACATTTTGTTTTCCATTGGACAGGAAAGGAGAATTTTAATGAACAGAGAATGTTCGTTTTTTTAAATAACAACTTTACATTCCTTAGCTAATTTAATAACGCAAAATAAAAGGATTCTCAGCAAAGCTCATCAAATTAGCTGTAATCAGAAATCCACACTGAACTACTCCAGTTAGCTTTTCTCATTTATTCCTCGTGTCTTCTGCGAATTAAAGTTATTTTCCTTCGAGCTAAGCCATGAATATCAATAAACATCTGTTTTCAATCAGTCTTATATAAGTGTGACTGGAAACTAGATTAACGCGATGATGAGCTAAACATTATGACATATTTTAGACATTTCAATTTAATGCAATTATGTGTAGAAATGATTGATTTATTTAAATAAGTAGAGCATTATATTTCATAAATGAAGATCCAATTTAATTAACGATTGAAATATTGCAAAAGTTTTAAATTTCAAATTCTGATTATTTTAATCATAATTTTACATTAAAAATATAAGTATTGTAATCAGAAAATCAATAATACAATAATTATAATATGCATATTATTATGAAGTACTCCTTAGTATTAATTTTACTCCCAATTTTGTGTTAAACGATACTGTTTTTATTTCTTAAGTTAAGCAGTAGTGTGGTTACTAGTAATTAGTACAAGTATTAGTAACAATACTACTATAACAGTAATAGTATTAATAGCAATGGCGAATCGAGGAGCAAATTTTAGAGGTTAATAGTTGTTAGTTAAACATATTCAGATTCATAAATTAAAAAATAATTCTTCGTAGCAATAAATAATTAATGACGTGATTATATCTTCAGATATAATTATCTTCATTAATTAACAGTATAATAATCTGTGCTGATCATAGATATTGTTTTCAAAACAATGAGCTTTTGGTTTACACATTTTAAAACTGAAAAAACAGTTTGAGTGAAAAATAAAATGCATAGAATTTATAGAATTTACATTAAACCATAGCAATACAATACAATTTCTTTAAACTCATTTGAAGATTAAAATTTATTTAATTTCTTTCTTTCTGTATCAAGTTTTTTTCTCTAAGGTTTCTGTGTCTACATGAAAGAAATCTTGAAAATATTTAATGGCTTTCCAAGATCCCACTGCCGATACAACTAAACAATTTTTTTCTCCACTTCTAACAGTTACATTCTTTAAATCAATTAGCGAACATAAAATATTTCCTAAAACTTTAGATTTTTTGTTCCTTGGACCAGGAATTATTTTAGCCAAGATCTTAACAGGTTCTAATTCTATTAATTCATCAGGTTCATTACATTCTTTAGATTGACAGAGTACTGACGAATTACCAGTTGCAGCCAAAATATCGTATCTTTAGCATAGGAAGTGATCCAAGTTAAATTTTTTGGTAGAGAATAATTATTTCTAACATATTTTAAAAAATCTAAGCATAAATTAACGATATTGCTCTTTTTTACACTTGAACCTGCATTATTTGCTTCTCTTAAATTACAATTATTCTGTAAGATACTGTACATGGAAAATATTCTGAAAGCCAAATTTCATTTTCTTGTTTGAATTCTTTCTTTATGCTCATCCACTGACCAATTAATCTGTAAGCTGATGTTATTACATTTGGAGAAATAGAATAGTTAGACAGATCAATTTTATCTTCGGTAGGAAATATGTATTCGATAATTTTACTTTACCGGCTGTTATATTTAACAGAGGGAAAGTGTAGCGCTCGGTCAAGAAAATGACCCCTCCCAAATTTTTACATTTTTTGACTTAGGACACATTGAAATTTCGAGATATGCAAAAGATTCGAGTTTTTTTTTTCTATATGTGTGGATGTTAGACTGTGGGGGTGTGGTTTTGTTCACCTTGTTTGAAGCCTAATAATTTCTGTGGTCAGAGTGGTTAGAATCGGAGTCATATGGTTTAACATATGAGTTAGTTATTAAGCGTCAAAGTGGTTGAACTAAGTCATGTCCCTATTTCCATTCTAACATCTTAGGCGAGAACATCTTAACAGGTTTTACTGTACTATTATAAAATGATAGAAAAGCTTACTTTGAGGGTAGTGACGAGTTTTATTTTATTTTTTTAAATTTTGTATGTTAATAACGAGTAAAATATTTATTAAGAGATATGACACATGTCCACTTTTATATCTTCACCCTGTCGACCATTAATTAAGAATCAAAATTTAATCGTATTAATGCCCCTTTATACGCAAGCTACAGTGCCACATTTCGTTAAACTTTACCCATTCTGAGATATTGTTTAATATCTCAGAACAGAAAATAAAGAAATTAAACAAATTAGACGCCAACACACACGCGCGCGCAAATTTTTTTCCCTTTTATTGACTTTTTTGAGGGGTTTGTGAGGTCTCCTTTCGTGTAGATTTGCAAAAAAAAAAAAAAAAAAAAAAAANGCAAAAAAAAACTTGGAGGGTCAAATTTGACACGATTCCAATACTTTTCCGTTTTATATACATAACAAGTTGATAAGTAAAAAGGAGTCGGAGTCGGCGGATTTTTTTACGACTCCGACTCCGACTCCGGAGTCGGAGTCGGAGTCGTAAATGGAATGGAATGGCCAAAAATGGCCACTTTCCATTCAGATAGAACACTTTCGTCGACTGACTTTAATAAAAAATCTTCGACGGGTTTTCTTTGTAAACTGTTAAATTCCACTTTCAGTGCATTTAACGCATTGTGTCATTTGGGATGCCACGAATGACCATTCGTGGAATCCCAAATTTCAGTGCATGACCATTCCGTTTACTTTTCTATAATAGTATCTTGGTTTGTCAAAAATATGATGTTTCAAATAATACGAGCAATTAAATATGTGTAATAATGAAACAGCAACAATCTACAAAATTAATTATTCATTTATTTAATATTTCGCACGTGAAGAGTTTGAGACTGTGTTTAAACTCTTGTATTTTAAATAGAAATTAAGAGGCAATTTTCTCATAAATTACCAACACACTTTAAAAGTGTGGATAAGAACCGGGTATATATCTTTCTTAATAATAAACTTTTTATTTTATATTCAATGATTTATCTTAAGGGATGACATCTTAAATGACACTTTTTATGAAGAAATTATAGAAATTTTTATTTCTACATATCAATATAAAAACATATTTCGTTTTTTAAAGAGATGCAAAGAAAAAACTCGCAATTATTGTGAATTTATTGTTTGCAGCTTTCAAGTCTTTGAACGATCAAAGCCAGAATTATTCTGGTTTTGATCTTTAAAATTATTCAAAAATTTCCAATAAGAACTGAAATTTCTATTATTCTCCAGAGCACAAAATCAATTTTCAATCAACCCATATATAATGCAGAATTTCATAGGAATAACCTGTGCCTTTGCCAGATATCCATTTTTCTAAGGCATGTCTTTCTTTCAATAGGCTTTATATTTGTAATTCTTTTTCTGTAATACACTAAGAGATGTTTAATAAGTTGGCGATTTCGAAACAAAAATTATTAGGAGGCCATTTATCCGGATTTCGGGCACACAGGAGTTCCCAAAAATTTTTATGTAAAACATATGACCGAAAGTGAAAGTACAGTACAGTACATTAGTCTTGATAAGTAGTGAAAAATCTGTTTTTGTTTTATAGATTTTAATCATATTTTTACGGCTCATCTTATATTTGTGACTGGTTCATGCTCCAATTCACACTTCTCAAGCTTTACATATTAATATTATTTTAAAATTTGTTAAATTTGAACATCGGTTAAATATCGTTAGTTTTGAGTTTCAAAATCCTCCCAAAAAAGTCATTCATAAAATATTTTTAATGGTGTCAAATTTAAGGTAAAAACAGTCAATAGAAGTTAATGCATTAATTTATGACTCTTCAGGAGTTACACCACCGTGTCTCGTTCGACACGGAAGCCACGACAGCGAGTTTGTCTTGGTTTTGAAAGTAGGTCGCGCGAGCGATCGGATTCCGGATGGAAGACGGTGAGACAGCGCAATGAAAGTAATGCACACAGTTACTAGGTTTAACAAACGAATAACCGTTTAATTTCAAAGAAAAAGAGTACAGGATATATTTTATGCTAAATGGAAGTAAACCGACTATGCACCGTAGGTGATCGCGAGAGAGAGAGTTTACATAAATCGCGCGTTGTCGTAAATACCTGGAGTTTTATGAGATCCTCAAAAAGAACAGGTGAAGGTGGTCGGTCGGACTGTCCGTTTCTTGGTATCTCACTAGAGAAGGTCGGGACGATAGGAATGTTCCAGATGTGGGGACGTACTCCTGTTGGAATCGATGTTATTCCGTATTCGAAGATGATGGTATATCGTATAAGGAGACACAGTGTTTTATATTGATTGAGGAACGGGCGACGACTGACTCATTCGGTCGTCAATTCTGATATTAAAACAGTCGGAAAAGAGTCGCTTTCGCTGTCGAGAAAGTGTACATCGAGATGTTCTCAGGTAGTAAAGGATAGTCAACAACGTTAGTTGTCGAAATATGTATGGTGAAATCGAAAAAATATTTTCGTTAAATTAAAGTTCGGGTTCTCACAATTATTTGTTATAGGCACTGATCGCCGTGCCTTTAACATAACTTGTTTTCAAGCAAGTTATGTTATAGGCCAGTGGTTCCCAATTAATTTATCCTCCTTACCACTTCAAAAAAGAGCTCAAACTCGCGTATCCCTTAAAGCAGAAATTCATATTAATCCATACTAATATTATAAATTCGAAGGTAATTCTGTCTGTCTTGTTACCTTTTCACGTCTAAACCGCTGAACAGGTTTTAATAAAATTTGGCACAGATAGCTTAAACGTTGGAGATGGACATGGGCTAAATTTTACTGCGAGAAAATACCTTACTCCCACGAGAAAATTCGATATAATGCAAGCGAAGCTGTGGGTAGACAGCAAGTGATAAATAGAATAAGTTTTTTTTTTACATTTATTACCTTTAAAATACAATTCTAATTATAATGAAAATAACATAAGGTTATTTAATTTTAATGTGACAAATGTGCACGATTTTCTTTGCACAACTTTGTAAAATCTGGTTGCTTTTTGGTCAGTTTCAGTCTCGAGTCATCTTCGAGTTGAAGTCGGTGACGATGAAATCGAATTTAGTTTTCATGTTTGTCATGGCCGAAAATCCGCTCTCGCAGACGTATGTTTTACAAAATGGTAGTAAATATTTTATTGCCGCTTCGCTGACACGATGATAATGTTAATTGTGCACTTTTTGTTTCTTGCATAAGAATTTCATTTAGCAATTCATTTCATTTCATTTTCATTTCATTTCTTGCATAAGAATTTCATAAATGCATTTTTTTGATGAAATTTCAAGAATATTTTGTTATAAATAAACGAATTTGTGCATTCGACATCACGTTGTAAATTGCCGAATTTTTGATGGTCCACCCATTATTTCTTTGATTGCTTCATCTCGTGCATTTGCATTCTAAATCGACCGATTTTAGATTGCCGCGCGTACTCCTTCATGCAATTTCGCGTACCCCCAGGGGTACGCGTACCACTAATTGGGAACCATTGTTATAGGCTATATTTGGCGGTGAATATCTGGCAAAGGATAGCATGTCGGACTTTTCTTCATTCTTTACCAATAAATATCATTAGAATGTTTGATCACCGTGCTGTACTGTCAGTTAAACACGCAATAGGCTTAAACAAGCATGTAGCATGACTCCTTATAGCGTCCGGAAGTTGGCTTTAGGCTGATTGCAAATATTGAATAAATAATCTTTTCTCCGCGAAATATCCCATCGGCACTGTGGTGGCTGATGCACCACTTGAATGTTCGTTGATTTATAAAATAACCGAAGCTTTATATCTCACCATGAAAATTTATTTACAATCACGTATAAGATTTTGTTTTACACTTATTGAGTAAAGTTCGATCGGTTACAAGCGTCGGTACAGAACAATCACTTGTCGTCAGGAGCGTAGACAAGAGAGAGAGAAAGAATATAGCGGACGGACTGCACATGTTTTAATAGCTCCATCTGGATTTTCAGATGCAGAGCTAGGTTACAATTATTCGGCCGCCACAATCAGCCTATGGCTTAGATCTTTTGTAAATTCTGCTTGTTGCTTACAATCTGTAAGGCAACGATTTGGTTGGCCTTATGGCTAAGATCAAATGTGTAGTTTCCCGTCCCCACCTATCCCTTGTGGGGGCATATAGGGACTTCACTATTTGGTCGGATCCATTTGGTCAATGACTAAAGTCTATTTTGGCTTATTTTTGCAGCTGCGGGCACCACCCAAGGCCCTTGTTTAGGTAACCGACGGTGGTGCTTAGCGGGATCATTGATCCCTCAAACTTTAAAATCACAAATTCTGAAATCGCAGATTAATTTACATATTAGCGAGTAATATTAAATACTGGATGGTAGGTTTTATTTCTTAAAAAATTGTCATTCTGACTTTATGAACGAAAATGTATTTCTTTAATGTTTATGAAACAAATTAATTTTAATTATTTAAGTTTGATTTGTGCGAAATTTAATTATTTAATTCATTCATCCATTCTCCTCTACGTCGTTTTGTACGCCTAAGCGTCGAGGTAGTTCTTTCTTTCAGTAGATGCAGTGGCGTACCGTGGGTGTCAGCCGCCCGGGCGGAGGAAAATTCCCCCCCCTTATTTAGGTATTTCAATTTAAAAGACCAAAATTCAGTTTTGTCACAGAACAAGCAATGAAAAATTCGGTAGTAGTGCAGCAACCTGTTTAAAATAGTTCTATTGGATATCACTGGTGTATATGAACGCGAATGAATCGTAAAGGCAAAAAAAAAACCGGTCAACAGGTTTCGCAGGAATTCCTCGGATGAAAAAGCTACTAGCTCACCCCGCAAGCCGATTCCCGGGACTGTCCGGACGATAGCACTATCGTAGGCGCAATGCAAGTATAGATTAGGATGTTTCAAATTTTTACAAGATATTATTATTATTTATAGTGAAATTTTGCCGCCCCCTAAAAGGTGCCGCCCCCACTACGGTACGCCACTGAGTAGATGGTAGTTCATATGGAGTCTTATGGCTGTACACCTTTGCTCCAAGAGACTTGTGGGTGATCGCCATGCGACAGAAGAGCCGGCATTATAGAATGGCCTAATGGCGTGCGGGGAAGGAGTGTCTTCCAGGAGGACTTTTATGGGAAACTAGCCTCTATTCAGGCGTCATCGACATGGAGAAAACCCGGAAAACTCCATACTGCCAGACCGTCCGAGCGAGGCGCGAACCCACGACCGAACTCCCAGTATTCAACGTCTAAGCCACTCAAGTGCGGGGACGAAGACCGCTTGACCACGACGATGTAGTTGACACGAGAAAAAAGTGTTGTCTTGGTAGTGACATTACTTACGAAATAGATTACAAGATAAAATTTTAAAAAATCAGAAAAAAATGGTTAAACAAACATGAGTTCATATTTCGTTACGAGATCCACTATTCGCCAAATTCAGTGACGGAGCATCCCAGAACCCATAGCATCCTAAGGGCTCGAAGAGCTGTTGTTTCCGATCTGTCGAGATCGAATACGATAAAAGTGTATTCATTTTCATTATTTTATAATTTGCTAACTTTTAAGTGCGCCAAACGCGAACATGTTTTTTAAAATCTACTTGCTAAGCTAATTCTCTTCATCCCTGCACTGTCGTGGCATATCCACATATATATTGCGTGTATATGAAATGTTTAGGCGATCTATTTATTTGCAGCTATGCTAAAAAAAAAAAACTTCCTTTAAGCATGAAGTCGATTCAATTAATAACAAAGTATAAACGGGCCCGAAGCTACTCGATACTCGGATACCATTGAAAAGTACAGCAGATCTATTTTATAGCGGATTAACCTAATTGAATAAAATTTAGTATCGTTAATTTTTCCGTGAAATTTTTATTTAAATGAGCTGGCACGTGGAGTTTTCCTGGTTTTTTCACGTTTGTAACATCTAAATAAAAGCCAGCTTTCCTTAGAAAGTCCTCCCAGGATGCATTGGTAGATGCAACACGATCCCCTCTCTCTTCATCTTCTTAGTTGATATGGAGATTATAGCTCAATATAGGCTCTTTCTCCGATTGACGTTTTATTGATCACTATGCGACCGATGAGCCAGCCGTATCCGAACGGCCTAATCGCGTGCGCGGGGAAAGAATGCCTTCCGGGAGGACTTTTATGGGGAACTGGCCTCCTATTTAGTCGTTATTGGCAAGGAGAAAACCCGGAAAACTCCAAGCAGCCAGCCTGTCCGATCGCGGCGCGAACCCATGACCGAACTTCCCAGTGTTTAGGGTCTGGTCACCACCGCTATGAGCGGCAACGGAGACCACTCGCCCACTGGTGGGGGCACACGATCCCCCCTTTGGTAGATCGCGATGCCGTATACAAATAACCATTATTGTCTAGATACGGTATATCCACATGCCCATTGAAACAGTTGCATTTATTAAACAATTTTCGACCCATTTATTGGAATAAAACATTGAAAAATATGAATCACTTTTTCATTATTAAATTATGAAATAATTATCGGCTCTTTTTCATACTTGTGAGTTTTCCAGTTGCATTTAATAATTGCAAATGAACAAAAAACAAAGCTACATTTCTTAATTTTTAAATACTTTTTCTATCCTATGGGTATTCAGCGAAGCATTTATTTGCGCACATGGGTTCGACCAATTCCAAATGAATTGGCACGACGGAGACAGTCGGACTCCGAACATATCAGAAATGAAAATGGAGACCCTATATGGTTCCTCAGAGCGACAGGCACACGCCATATCTTCTCGGCCATATTGCTGCCGTTCCTTAAATTATACGGTATTAACAAAACTTTTTAAAAGATATATAGTTCAAGTTATCATAAAATAATGTGAACATGTTTTTATTTATTTAGTATTTGAATTTTATAAAAATATGCTAGAAATGAAACAAGAACATTTCTTAGACAGTTCTAAAGTAGGTTATCATTTTTCGAGTTCATCGTCTAAACAGTCCAATACTTTTTCAAGTGTCTGAAAATGATTTTCTACCTTCTAATAAACTGTTCACTGTTTCTACTTGTATTTATATTTTATTGTAAATAAATATAAATAGAAGTAAATAAAATATAAATGTAAATTGTAATGTGAATAAAATTTGTTTCTACTTGTAATTTTAAACTCTCAATAAATCTAATTAGTATTTAAAGAATTTAACTCTAAACCTAAATTACTCTATTGATTTTAAAACTAGTTAATATTGATTTAACAAAGCAATATTCAGATCTTGAATTCAGAATTTTTAATCAAATTCAAAAATTTATTACAATATTTTAATCATCATTAATTTTTTGTAGTAAAGATATGAAATTCAAAGAACATTTTTCTTATTTTAGAAATTAAAACATTCCAATGAAATTTGGTTAAAATGTTAATTTTTAAGTTTTTTTTTTAATTTTCTTACCTGATGAATCATCCTGAATAAAAATACTAATAGCACATTAACACGTTTAGGGATTTTCTATTGGACCAATTATTATTTAATGCAAGTTATTTGCAAAAAGAAAATTCATTTTAAATAATTAAAAATGTTTGAAATTGCTTTTTAGAATGTTATTATTTATATAAATGGGAATAAGACCTAATCTTTATCAAGAATATTAAATTATTAGTAAACAAAATCATCTTAATGTGATTTGCTGTAAATTTGAAAATACTGTATCTAAGTTAGATAAACACACAAAGTGAGACAATATCAATAATATTTATATATTTGATTCCTGGAGTTTTACAGCGTAGTTGTACTACAGATTACAGAAACACAGACATCACAGATTGAGCAAACATATTCCTGTACTTATTTTTTCTAGCATTGTATTGAAACAGGAAAGTAAAACAATAGCTTAAAAACTTTCATTTATAAGTGCATTCTCATACTGAGATTCAAATAGCACAACAGAATGATGTGTATTCTTATATCAAATTCCTCCATTCAGAAATACATTATGACATGCTGTACATTCAATTGTGACAATAGGAACAAAACTATATGCATGACAAAGGTCAGACACACATTATATCCTAATTCTAAGGAATTGATCTGATCAGAAGAAATATGCATGAAATTTGATAATATCTGGCATAGTTATCTCTTTCAAGTCTACTGTGATCGGCTTATGGTAAATACATGAATATCAACAATTTGAAAAGAGCAGTGCAGAGAAAGGCACAGGAGTGAAAGTGCACACAATATTCACACTGGTTTCATGACCTCGTTTTTCTTTTTTTCTTTTTTTTCTTTTTTTGGGTTATCCTCAACACAACCTTGAGTAATTCATGTTGATGGGAATCACACGAAACATAAATAATCACAGATTATTCTTTCTACAGATTTATTGAAATTCGGGTGAATCGTTCCCATCTATAAACTAGTTCAGAATGCTTACAGCTACGTTACTTTAAATACATTTTTTTTTCTTATAACAAATATTAAATATATCTGTTCATTTACATACTAAATACAATTATATGAAAGACCGTTGCTCAGCAACACAAAAAAATCATCATAAAAATATCAATGCACTTTTGTAACAGGGCCTGATACAATTTCATACAAGTGATGATATATGATATCAGTCAAAGTCATCAAATGATAAATATCAATATAAATTTTAGTTTTATTTGATTATTAAATTAATAAACAACAAAAATTGTAAAACTTTGTTACTTCTTTAGCAATTAGCATATTTACAACTTATGCTTACATTAAAAAAAAAAAAATAATAATAATAATAATAATAATAATAATAGTGAGATCACTTTAGTTATTCAGCAATCTACAATTAAACAAAATTTTGGATATGATATGTTTTATAATTAGCAAATACTTCATATAATCCATTTTAGATGTAATACAATTTCAAAAAATTTCTTAGTGCCAACAATTGTGTAGGCATTCATGTGATGGGTAGATGTAATGCCAAACATACTGTGCTGTAACTTTAGGAAATCTGATCATTTTTGCATAGAGCTTCCTGAGTGAATTCTGATAATTATTATTAAAACACATGCATTTAACATTTATTTAACCTCTCAAGCAGAAGAGATAAAGTAAATATGACTTACATTTCTCACCTAGTTTAAGTATTATTTATACTTTTTTAGAATTAGATTCACCACAAAAGTTAAATTGAAAATATATATTGTAAATATAAATATATTTTTTTTAATCAATTTTTATATTTTTTTATATATATATATTCAAACAAACTCCCTACTCGAGAGGTTAAATGAGGGTAAAATATAAAAGTGCTGCAGCAACTGAAATGTGCAAGTATAACAATTTTAAAACTTTTTAAACAAATATTTTAAAAACAAAAATTATAGAGAAATAAAAAAAATATATATATACATATATATATATATATATATTTTTTAGATTCCCCTTTTCTAACCTCTCTTTAGCCTGAAGGTTCCTTTTTTTGAAATGTGTTACGTCACCTGAATTTCTTACGCGTAAATTCTAAAAATAGATTCAAGTTTTCTCTGATTTTGAGTGGAGGTGAGTAGGAGGAACTCTTTCCGTGCATGGGAATCTTATGCCAGGTGTTATTTAAAGATTATCAACCTTAACATTGCCCTAATATAAGACGGTTGTTGGGTAAAAAAAAGGGACATGGAGGCAGAGAATTTCGACCTTTACAAAACGTTGTATAGAAGGAAAATTCTCTTTCTTCGAAATTGTTTTCACATAAATAGGGTAGCGTCCTGTAGGTCTTAGCTCTCGATGTTTTAACTTTTTATTTCTTTATTCTTCACTAATTTGTAACATTTGATAAAACAAAATTACTATCTTTCTCTCCTGTAGCGATTTAAATATTTAAAAATTTAAACCAACCAATCACGATAGCGAATTTTAAAAACTGATTTAAATTAAACCAATAAGAGCTATTCTGATATTAACAACAGAATATGTGATTAATTTATGTTTATAAGGGAAAATTTTTTAAATAAATATGTTTTTTTTTTTAAATTATACTTAATTGCAATTCATTTATAATTTATTGTTAAATCAACAGATTGAGCGTTAATAAAATAAGAATTAAAGTTTATATATCTTATATATAAAAATAAATAAATAAAATTTTTTTTACCGTTCTCAGTAAATCTCTTGTATAAAAATATCTTAACATTTTTAAGTTCTTAAAATCCAAATTTAACTTGATTTATTAATAAAATTACCTGAAAGAAGGAAACGAATTTGTTTTACATAAATTTTCTAGTGAAATGTCAATGATTTATTATTATTATTATTATTATTATTATTGTGGTACCTCAGGATACAAAATTAATCCGTTCCGAAACTGAGATCCTATCATGAAAATGTCGTAAGGTGAATCATTTTTC
>NW_019384409.1:247482-400985 GCF_000671375.1 Centruroides sculpturatus | reverse complement strand
TTCTAAGTCTGTTTCACTGCTGCCCTCGTTACTAGCTGCTGCTGTGTCCTGCTGAAACGTAAGTTTATTTGTTATTAGGGAAATTAATGCGAACAAATATATTTATGATTTTCGAACATTACTCTGATTATTTCAAGGAATACAAGATACTTACACTTCTTACATCTTCTGAGTCTGTTTCACTGCTGCCCTCGTTACTAGCTGCTGCTGTGTTCTGCTGAAACGTAAGTTTATTTGTTATTAGGGAAATTAATGCGAACAAATATATTTATGATTTTCGAACATTACTCTGATTATTTCAAGGAATACAAGATACTTACACTTATTACCTTTCTTTTTTCTTCTTCGATGGTGTTTATATGGAGATTTTAGCTCAATGTAGGCTCTTTCTCCGAGTAGACTTGTGTGTGTGTATGATCGCTAGGCGACCGATTAGCCGGCTGTATCGAACAGCCATACGTACGCGCGGGAAATAAATGCCTTCCGGGAGGACTTTTATGGGGAACTGGCCTGCTATTCAGTCGTTATAGGCAAGGAGAAAACCCGGAAAACTCCAAGCAGCCAGCCTGTCCGACCGTGGCGCGAACCCACGACGAACCTCCCAGTCTTTAGGGTCTGGTCACCACTACGATGAGCGGCAACGGAGACCACTCGCCCACTAGTTTCTCTCTATTCTCTCTTGTTTTATTTTATACTAGTAGCCCGGGACGCCCCCTAGTGGGCGTTTTAGCAGTATTACAAATTCCTATAAGGCATGTTTAATGCACTTAATATATGAAAGTTGTGTGCTTAATTTTTAAGTTTGATGTACTTAATATCAAACTTAATTTAAGTTTGATATTAAAATTAAGTTTGATGTACTTAATATATATAAATGTATACAACTGTTTCTTTGGTCGTGCCATGAAAGGTTTCTATTATTATATTAAAAAATTAGCTTAACTATTTCAAACCCTATCGTTTTATCGTAGCGGTTCAAATCTATCCGGTTTTTCGTTATTCGTACCCTAGTGAACATTACAGGCATTCCGTGACAATAATAAATTCCTATTACAAATATAATGAATTATTTATATTGTTATATTGACCAAATAATAATTTATTGGCCAAATGACTAATAATAATTTATATTGTTCATTTAAATAATAATTAAAATTGTTAATTTAATTTGAATGTTTTAAATATGACACACGATAGGGGTGCCTCTAGTGTCCGTTATCAAACGGTTACGGGACGGACGGAAGGAAGGACGGATACATGTTGAATGGGTTATATATATAGATACTTTTCACTAAAATTCAAAGACATCTCAAATGAAATTTAAACATCTGTTGATGTATGAATTATTAATAGATTTGTAAGTGACTTAATAGGAACACATTTTTTGTCAGCTGTTAAATTCATATTTTTCATTGAAAATCTTTGAAATTTAACATTTACAGATATAAACTCTTTCAATTTCATCATATCCATTAAAAAAACCAAAGAAACATATTTAGATGTTTATATGTTATTTTTGCTGTTGCATGTTATGAAACTATAGGAACAGAAAGTTTAAAAATAATAAAATTTATTTCTATTTATATCATATTTATAATTTTTAAATTTGAAATTATGTCAAATTTATCAAATTATATTATTTAATATCACACTATTATAAAAGCACTTGTTTACAATTTTTTTTAAATAAAAAGCTAAAAAAGTTTAGCTATTTCAGAATCAAAAATAATAATTTTTTAATATTAATTTTAAAATAATTATTTTATTACAGGAAAAATAAATTATATGGAAATTTTTCATAATTCAGTTGTAAACCAATAAAAATCTTAAAAATGTTTAAATACTTGTATATATTTATTTTTCCTAACAGAATCTGCATTGAAATACAGTACATCAATTATTATCCAATAATTTTTTTAACTAAATTTATCAAGAAAAATTCATTGTTTTATCCTTATCATTTTCAGATATATTTTTTTAGACAAATATATTTTTTAAAGACAAAAATACAATATATTTATATCTAATCAGACATAGATATAATATCTAATTGTTATAAAAACCAAACAAATCTAAAGTAATTTTTAAAATAAAATATAATAAAAGCTAATTACCATAGATTATCAAATCATTAAAAAAAAGTAAAAAGTTATTCATTGATGAAATTACTGGTCTTTGATAAATTATCCCAAGAATATCAGAACAGTTTACAAAAAATCAATAACATTTGTATGAATATTCAGCAATTGCTTTTTATATCTTTCAATAACTTGATAACCTAATTTATTTTTGGTTAATAGGCTTTTCCTGACTGTTAGAGTGACTATCACTTAAAAAAGGAGTACTGTGTTGAGTGTTGATTTTGCATTTTTACTTAATTCAAAATTTAATTGTTTTTACAGAAATGATAATGTCAGATTCTTACACATGCATATTTATTTATTCAAGTATAATTTTGTATATTAAAGAATCTAATTTATTACTTTTATTAGCAATGAAACGCTAAATGTTTTGGTTTATCTCTAAACTATAATAATAATATTCTAAAACTTACAAAAGTAATGTGCAACTACTAATATACCCTTTAAAGTTTCATATAAATTATATAAAAGCTAAAAATACAAGAATAGTAGTAACGTAGATTAAATTTTATGCATCATATATATGATCATCTCAAATATTAAATCTTCCTCCCAGTGTGAAACACTGTATGTGGATGACTTTCAGATCTCTTGCCCGTCTAGTAACATGAGTTTCATTGAGAGACAACTGCAAACCTCCCTAAATTGCATAGACAATTAGGCCAAGACCAATGGCTTTAGTTTTAACACGGAGAAGACCTCATGCATCCACTTTTGCTGAAGGCGTGGTTTGCACCTAGATCCCGAAATTCCCCTAAACAGGGTTAAAATCCCAATCGTCAAGGAGGCTAAGTTTATGGGTGTTACATTTGACCAAAAACTGACTTTCTTACAACATTTGTGCATCTTGAAGAGTAGATGTTTAAAATCTCTGAACCTCTTAAAGGTATTATGCTGTTTATCCTGGGGAGCAGACAAATATTCTATGCTCAGGATTTATAGGGCCATTGTCTGCTCAAAGCTGGACTACGGATGCATTGTTTATGGCTCTGTGCAAGAATCTACTCTTCAGATGCTGAATCCAATCCACCATCAAGCATTGCGTTTATGCACTGGTGCTTTTTGAACTTTTCCTGTTCAAAATTTGTACATGGATGCTCATGAGCCTCCACTATCTCTTAGGAGAGAACAGTTGTCTCTTTTTTATTACATTAAACAGAAATCTCAGAATAAACTTTCAGCTGATTGTCCAGATACTCAGCTGAAAAGATTATTTGCAGCTCAGATGAGTAGTATCCCTACTTTCAACATGAGAATGGAGAATGTCAGCACGATTGACCTGGACACAAGCAACATCTCACAGGTTGAGGTTAATAGTATTTCACCTTGGTCAACCCCAGCGATAAATGTTGACTTAAGCTTAAAGCAGTTCCCAAAAGAAACCATGCCAGATTACGTCTATAGACAGCACTTTGCAGAAATTCAACACTGTGACAGGAATTTAATTCCTATATACACTGATGGATCTAAATCGGATAACTAGGTTGGCTCAGCCTTTGTTTGCCAGGATGAAATCATGGCAGAGCAAATAGCACTGAATTCTTCCATCTTTTCTGCTGAGTTGCAGGCTATTTATTTAGCCCTAAATTATATAAATATGAAAGGTCATCGTTGCTGCGTGATTTACACTGACTCAGTTAGTGCACTTCAGGCTTTGATCTCATCTGAACCTAGTTCTCATTCTATTGATTAAAATTCATAATCTGATTTGCCATCTTCTTGCAAGAAATTTCTCTATAAAATTTTGTTGGGTCCCAGGCCATGTAGGTATAAGAGAAAATGAAGAAGCTGACGCAGCTGCAAAGTCAGCAAGTCTGTCTCAGCATACAATGTTTATTGAAGGAGGCGATTTGAAGCTAGTTGTTAAAAAAAATGACTAGCAGAGAGATGGCAAAATTTGTGGAATGCACAAGTCCACAATAAACTATATGAGAACCTATGATAGAGAATTGGACACATAAGAAACCCTATGACAGGAGATCTGAGGTTATTTTCACTCGTTTGAGAATTGGACATACTCGGTTGACTCATCAATACCTTTTGAAGGGCAACAAGCAGCCAGTATGCCAGTATTCCAACTGTCCTCTTACTATAAAACACATACTGCTTGATTGCTCTGCTTTTGAGACCAGGCATAGACAGTATTTTGGGACAGGGTGTTCGAAAGAGATTCTGGGCCAGAGGCCCAATCTTTATAATGTATTGGACTTTTTAAAAGTCACTAATTTGTATACAGAGATTTAACTATTTATTTATTTATTTTTCACTTTTTCAAGTATTATTTGTTTGTCATTATTATGTATATACTCGTTGTTGTTTTTTTGTTGTTATAATATATAATATATATATGTCGAGTTGGGCAAATTAACCATTTGGTGTGGCGCAGATTGGCGTCTTTAGCCCTTGCTCCAAAAAACTGCAACCAACCAACTCAAATATTAAAAATAATACAATGACTTCAAAATAAAACATGTAAAAATAATAAGGCTTAGTAATGAAAAAAGAAAATAAAGATAGAGAAAGATTAATAGACAATGAAAACTAATATATACAAAAACAATTACTTTTTAAGTACATATATATTAAACTATCAAAATATATATAATTTTTACATTTAATTCACATTTATCATATAAATGGCAAACTGTTATCTATATGAATAATAAGTAGTAAGATAATGATAATGCACTGTAGTCAAACTGCTTATAAAAATATATTTGATATGACTATTAATCATGCTTGTTGTAAAACATATTTAACATATGATAAATAATGATATATTAAATGCATCTTACATAAAGCATGATTTACAATATGTTACACATAATAATGCAATTTGGTGTAATTTTGTGTTTAACATCTGACAGTTAATATAACTAATTTCATGAAGTAAACTCAACTAATTTCATGAAGTAAACTCAATATTGTTTTTAATTGGTTAGTTCTATGTATGTAAATAAAACTGTATTTATATATAAATTGAAAAAGAAATTTATCCTAACGATTCAATTTTATTGAATCTCCTGTTTTCAATTAAGAAATACAACATTGCTTTCTAGAGCAATTTCTTATTAAACACAATTTACAGATTTCTTGGAAAAGTTGAGGTATAACAATATTCATATCGTGTTACAGACACTTATGTAAGAGCAACTGCTGAAGGACTTTTGGTCTAAAATGCATTTTGCAAAAAGAGAAAATGCCTTATATTATATCTCAACTATTTACAAAATTTTTAACTGTGTTTAATAAAGAATTGCTCTGAAAGTCAATGTAATATTTTGTAAGTTAGACAGCAAAAGATTGAAAAGGAAATGCTAAAAATTCCCTAATGGATAAATTAATTAATAGATGAAATTATAACAAAGATATAAACTTTAGCTAAGGATTCAAAGTTTTATAATTCTAACATTTTTTATGTAATGTATTTTTTTTAAATAACTTTCTTACCTCAAGTTTTTCATAGGACCATACTTCTATGTTGATGAAAATGAATTAACAAAGAAGAATAGTCCTATGAGAAGAATTACATAAATAAAAATAAAATAGGACTGAAATAAAATTAAATAAATAAATTCATAATTCTGTTATTTAATAAGTAAATATAAAAACAGAAGTAATAGCAATATTAATTGAATGTTAATTTTTTTTATTTCTTTAAAATAAAACTATATAACTAATACTTCAAATTTGTCATAAAATTTTACTCAATATAAAACTACGAAGTATTTTCATTTGATAAGCATAGTAAAATCAGATCAATTTTACAAATATTAATTCAAGTTTATCACTGCTTAATATTGTCAGAAATTCTGGATAACACTAAAAGCAATTATGTTTTAAGGCAATGTCCAGAGACATTGCTCATTACTCTAATAGGAAATTACTTAAAATTTTAAATACTAATAATTTCATATCCATAATAAAACATTTTATTGAATAAAAAGAAGAACTACTATAAACACTTTGAATTTACAATATATTTTGAAGCATACAAATAAATTAACTAAGAAAATACTTGAGCATAAATAAATGATTTTTTTTTTGTATAGTTACTTTAAGAAAATGAAATTAATCTATTTAAATTTTTATTGTTTTAATAGAGTGGTGATAATATAAATTAATTCTTAAATTCTTGACTATTAAATAAAAATGAAATTCTTATAAATTAAAAAAATAAAAAAAAATTAGTATAGTTAAGCTTACACATATGTAAATTGTATTAGCATAGTTTAAAAACAAACAATTTTTTCTTTTAAAAAATTTATCAAATAATTCCACATTTTCTGTCACAGTATTCATATATAGTAGAATCTACTCGCTGTAATCACACATACTGTTATTAGTCATATAATGTCATCAAAATTAGCAAATTCCAAAACATAAGTTTGCTTAATGTAATCAGTGTTTTGTTACTGCTAACATTATCTTCAAGTAATTATGCATTTTTAAGCCACTTTTTTCCTCCTATCAGCATCAAAATGTGGCTGTAATATACAATCATCATCAGTTTTAACCAGTGTTTAGATGTTAAATGCTACTTATTTTAATCATTATTTGCTCACAGTNAATAATAATTTTATTAATTTTCAATTTAAAATTTTCTTTTCTGTTTGACAAAAAAGTGGAAGGAAATTTAAGAAAAAAAAATCTAAATCCATACTCTAACATATGAACATGAAATAAAAATACACAGAGCAGATTAAATCTGACAATAGTAAAGTATGGAGAATATTTAGAATGACAAGATTATGGGAAAACTTCAAGAAAATTATTTTTGTGTAGCTAATGACAGAATTTAGTGAATGGGTTATAAGTGATTTTATGACAGCTGTGACAGGATTTGGTAGTTTCAGTTCTAGTGCTGAGCACTGAAAAAAATCTGTCATAACATTCTGCCATAGTATAGTTCTATCTCTCTACCACTTGTACTTACAACTATGTACAGTACTGTTGATCACAGGAAAATGCTGAGTTTTTGAATGCTCAAGCATTGCAGTGAAATAATATCCATCCATATCATCTTTGCCTTCATTTATTACAGATACTTCAATGTAGAGTATCAAATACTGATTCAAATCAATCTTTGTAGAAGTTCATACATATTGGAGATCTGAACATCTATATTACAAATTCCGTTGACAATAAAATAACAATAAACATCAGCAACAAAGGATTTGAAATAGTTGCAGATAATGTAAGAGGAAAGGTATATCTACAATGAGATTACCTAAGAATCTGGCTGAGCATACCAAGAGGCACCATTGGGTGGATGATGAGGTGGTTTACTGCTAGCTGAGGGATGATATAGATGAAAACTGCTTGCATGGTGAGCATATAATTGTTGTTGGTGTTCAGAACTTAATGCCTGTTGAGCATGAGAATGACTGTAATCAATTGTACTTGGATGTACAAATACCTGTGGTTTTAAGGGTAGATGTTGTAATGATGTGTCTGGCACATAATGATGCATGTGGGGAATTGCTGCTGCAGCAGCAGCTGCTGCTGCTTCGGTAAAAGAAGTAGTATCAGATATACCTGGATGAAATTTTTCTCTTGGTGACACAGAAGCAGGAGGAGTCATGGCACTGTAGGTGTCCATATAACTACTCATGGTTACGGGAGCAGTGGAATAACCCGGTATCACACCATATGATTCTGCTGCCATTTTTGCAGGTATCATAAATTGTGGAGTTTGTTCAGTATATGATTCTCCTCCACTGCTGGGTGGAGTTGGAAGGGTTCCTTGTACTTCTCCATAATATGAAGAACGACTAACGTGTGTACCTGACCTAATAACAGATTCTCTGTTCACATACAATTGTCTTAAAAATGAAGATGCTGGTAATGTTGTTTGTGATCCACCTATCCACTGAATTGTGGATCGCTGCGATTGTTGAGGGTGTGACTGAGATTTTTGTGATAGTGTCTCTTGACTTAAATTTGTATGATTTGTAGTTCCCACTGAGGGAAGATGTTTATTCATTGCATCTTCAAGCTCTTTTACTGACATTGCTGAAGCACCATTAGTCTCTATATGGGAAGAACGAAGAGAATTAGGAGAACGCTTCCATGGTCTGGCAACTCCTTTTTGACTATCGCTGTCACTATTTGCCTGAATTTCTGGCCTGTTTAATTGATCATGTGGACTGGATGTATCTTCTCTATGGGATAACAATGTTCTTTCAGGACTAACCACAACATTTCTTTCGCCATTAGGTAAATAGTCACTGCCTGACATAGGACTGCTATTAAGACTAGACACACTTGCTGTCTGTGACTTTGGACTGGTTTTATGATCATCAACTGTTATACATTCTGCAGGAAGTTTTCTTTTACGTTGCCTACTATGATGGCTTTGATGAATTCCAATATCTCTGGAAGATTTTTCTTCCACATAATGTGGTGTATCAACGGTTAGATCTAGCTGTTCAGGATCAACATCAAAATCTCCAGTAGAATCCTCTTGACCACATCCTGTTTCCTAAATACAAAAAGTATTCAATATATTATAACACAATAAAACATAAAAATATAAATATAAAATAGTTTAGCTAAAATAACTTAATATATTTTATGCATTAATTATACTAAATATTCTTTTATCCTGCATAAAAGTTCATTAACAGAATTCATAGTTTCAAGAAAAGCCATCTTCATTAGATCAATAATTGTTATTGAAGAAAAATTTATAATAATTCAAAGCTAAGTACATTTTTCTTTTTATAATCAAAACGTTGACTATAATTTCACTGAAATTTCAGGCAATGCTTGAATGTCTTTCTTTGTTATAAAACTTACTAATAATTTCTTACAAAATGAGAGCTTAAATGGCAAAAATATCTCAAATTTCTCAAAAAACTTTAATTGACAAATAATAAATTATTAAATATTGTCAAATACTTTAATTTTAATATTTCATTCAATATTCATATATTTCATTCACCTGACTATTAATATAATTTTCTCATTGTTTCAATGAGAAAATTATATTAATAGTCAGGTGAAAGCATGGAATTTTTTAAAACCCACATTATTTTCTCATAATGTAGTGTATTAATTTTTACAAGATAGTTAATAGATATTTATTTAATATTTTTTTTAAAATAAAGATTAAAGATCTAGGATGAAATAGTTTTAAAAATTTGCATATAGGAGAAAATAACCAACCTATAAAGAAAAGTCAACTCCACTAATGTTAATTGTGTTCTGATGATTGTAAATGGACATTCAGTACACTTCAAAAATATTTTCCTGATTTAGTTTTTCAATATTGTAATTTTTAAATAAATTTTTTTATTTAATTTTTTTATTCTTCTCAAATAAGAAGTTAAACTTGTGTGCACAGCCTTGATAAGCTTCAATAATCATATCTAACTCTCTCAAATTTTAATAAGAAATACTTTAATTTTATAATTTTTTAAATCTATAATTCATGTTAGAAAATATTAATCTTATGAAAACAGTAAATAATTTCAAACAATTTGGTTTGCANACTAGTTTCTCTCTATTCTCTCTTGTTTTATTTTATACTAGTAGCCCGGGACGCCCCCTAGTGGGCGTTTTAGCAGTATTACAAATTCCTATAAGGCATGTTTAATGCACTTAATATATGAAAGTTGTGTGCTTAATTTTTAAGTTTGATGTACTTAATATCAAACTTAATTTAAGTTTGATATTAAAATTAAGTTTGATGTACTTAATATATATAAATGTATACAACTGTTTCTTTGGTCGTGCCATGAAAGGTTTCTATTATTATATTAAAAAATTAGCTTAACTATTTCAAACCCTATCGTTTTATCGTAGCGGTTCAAATCTATCCGGTTTTTCGTTATTCGTACCCTAGTGAACATTACAGGCATTCCGTGACAATAATAAATTCCTATTACAAATATAATGAATTATTTATATTGTTATATTGACCAAATAATAATTTATTGGCCAAATGACTAATAATAATTTATATTGTTCATTTAAATAATAATTAAAATTGTTAATTTAATTTGAATGTTTTAAATATGACACACGATAGGGGTGCCTCTAGTGTCCGTTATCAAACGGTTACGGGACGGACGGAAGGAAGGACGGATACATGTTGAATGGGTTATATATATAGATACTTTTCACTAAAATTCAAAGACATCTCAAATGAAATTTAAACATCTGTTGATGTATGAATTATTAATAGATTTGTAAGTGACTTAATAGGAACACATTTTTTGTCAGCTGTTAAATTCATATTTTTCATTGAAAATCTTTGAAATTTAACATTTACAGATATAAACTCTTTCAATTTCATCATATCCATTAAAAAAACCAAAGAAACATATTTAGATGTTTATATGTTATTTTTGCTGTTGCATGTTATGAAACTATAGGAACAGAAAGTTTAAAAATAATAAAATTTATTTCTATTTATATCATATTTATAATTTTTAAATTTGAAATTATGTCAAATTTATCAAATTATATTATTTAATATCACACTATTATAAAAGCACTTGTTTACAATTTTTTTTAAATAAAAAGCTAAAAAAGTTTAGCTATTTCAGAATCAAAAATAATAATTTTTTAATATTAATTTTAAAATAATTATTTTATTACAGGAAAAATAAATTATATGGAAATTTTTCATAATTCAGTTGTAAACCAATAAAAATCTTAAAAATGTTTAAATACTTGTATATATTTATTTTTCCTAACAGAATCTGCATTGAAATACAGTACATCAATTATTATCCAATAATTTTTTTAACTAAATTTATCAAGAAAAATTCATTGTTTTATCCTTATCATTTTCAGATATATTTTTTTAGACAAATATATTTTTTAAAGACAAAAATACAATATATTTATATCTAATCAGACATAGATATAATATCTAATTGTTATAAAAACCAAACAAATCTAAAGTAATTTTTAAAATAAAATATAATAAAAGCTAATTACCATAGATTATCAAATCATTAAAAAAAAGTAAAAAGTTATTCATTGATGAAATTACTGGTCTTTGATAAATTATCCCAAGAATATCAGAACAGTTTACAAAAAATCAATAACATTTGTATGAATATTCAGCAATTGCTTTTTATATCTTTCAATAACTTGATAACCTAATTTATTTTTGGTTAATAGGCTTTTCCTGACTGTTAGAGTGACTATCACTTAAAAAAGGAGTACTGTGTTGAGTGTTGATTTTGCATTTTTACTTAATTCAAAATTTAAT
The DNA here is from genome assembly GCF_000671375.1 of Centruroides sculpturatus. Lineage (NCBI taxonomy): Eukaryota > Metazoa > Arthropoda > Arachnida > Scorpiones > Buthidae > Centruroides > Centruroides sculpturatus. The sequence goes on along the minus strand of NW_019384409.1, from coordinate 389,615 downwards.
TGTTTTTACAGAAATGATAATGTCAGATTCTTACACATGCATATTTATTTATTCAAGTATAATTTTGTATATTAAAGAATCTAATTTATTACTTTTATTAGCAATGAAACGCTAAATGTTTTGGTTTATCTCTAAACTATAATAATAATATTCTAAAACTTACAAAAGTAATGTGCAACTACTAATATACCCTTTAAAGTTTCATATAAATTATATAAAAGCTAAAAATACAAGAATAGTAGTAACGTAGATTAAATTTTATGCATCATATATATGATCATCTCAAATATTAAATCTTCCTCCCAGTGTGAAACACTCTCTGTATGTGGATGACTTTCAGATCTCTTGCCCGTCTAGTAACATGAGTTTCATTGAGAGACAACTGCAAACATCCCTAAATTGCATAGACAATTAGGCCAAGACCAATGGCTTTAGTTTTAACACGGAGAAGACCTCGTGCATCCACTTTTGCTGAAGGCGTGGTTTGCACCTAGATCCCGAAATTCCCCTAAACAGGGTTAAAATCCCAATCGTCAAGGAGGCTAAGTTTATGGGTGTTACATTTGACCAAAAACTGACTTTCTTACAACATTTGTGCATCTTGAAGAGTAGATGTTTAAAATCTCTGAACCTCTTAAAGGTATTATGCTGTTTATCCTGGGGAGCAGACAAATATTCTAAGCTCAGGATTTATAGGGCCATTGTCTGCTCAAAGCTGGACTACGGATGCATTGTTTATGGCTCTGTGCAAGAATCTACTCTTCAGATGCTGAATCCAATCCACCATCAAGCATTGCGTTTATGCACTGGTGCTTTTTGAACTTTTCCTGTTCAAAATTTGTACATGGATGCTCATGAGCCTCCACTATCTCTTAGGAGAGAACAGTTGTCTCTTTTTTATTACATTAAACAGAAATCTCAGAATAAACTTTCAGCTGATTGTCCAGATACTCAGCTGAAAAGATTATTTGCAGCTCAGATGAGTAGTATCCCTACTTTCAACATGAGAATGGAGAATGTCAGCACGATTGACCTGGACACAAGCAACATCTCACAGGTTGAAGTTAATAGTATTTCACCTTGGTCAACCCCAGCGATAAATGTTGACTTAAGCTTAAAGCAGTTCCCAAAAGAAACCATGCCAGATTACGTCTATAGACAGCACTTTGCAGAAATTCAACACTGTGACAGGAATTTAATTCCTATATACACTGATGGATCTAAATCGGATAACTAGGTTGGCTCAGCCTTTGTTTGCCAGGATGAAATCATGGCAGAGCAAATAGCACTGAATTCTTCCATCTTTTCTGCTGAGTTGCAGGCTATTTATTTAGCCCTAAATTATATAAATATGAAAGGTCATCGTTGCTGCGTGATTTACACTGACTCAGTTAGTGCACTTCAGGCTTTGATCTCATCTGAACCTAGTTCTCATTCTATTGATTAAAATTCATAATCTGATTTGCCATCTTCTTGCAAGAAATTTCTCTATAAAATTTTGTTGGGTCCCAGGCCATGTAGGTATAAGAGAAAATGAAGAAGCTGACGCAGCTGCAAAGTCAGCAAGTCTGTCTCAGCATACAATGTTTATTGAAGGAGGCGATTTGAAGCTAGTTGTTAAAAAAAATGACTAGCAGAGAGATGGCAAAATTTGTGGAATGCACAAGTCCACAATAAACTACATGAGAACCTATGATAGAGAATTGGACACATAAGAAACCCTATGACAGGAGATCTGAGGTTATTTTCACTCGTTTGAGAATTGGACATACTCGGTTGACTCATCAATACCTTTTGAAGGGCAACAAGCAGCCAGTATGCCAGTATTCCAACTGTCCTCTTACTATAAAACACATACTGCTTGATTGCTCTGCTTTTGAGACCAGGCATAGACAGTATTTTGGGACAGGGTGTTCGAAAGAGATTCTGGGCCAGAGGCCCAATCTTTATAATGTATTGGACTTTTTAAAAGTCACTAATTTGTATACAGAGATTTAACTATTTATTTATTTATTTTTCACTTTTTCAAGTATTATTTGTTTGTCATTATTATGTATATACTCGTTGTTGTTTTTTTGTTGTTATAATATATAATATATATATGTCGAGTTGGGCAAATTAACCATTTGGTGTGGCGCAGATTGGCGTCTTTAGCCCTTGCTCCAAAAAACTGCAACCAACCAACTCAAATATTAAAAATAATACAATGACTTCAAAATAAAACATGTAAAAATAATAAGGCTTAGTAATGAAAAAAGAAAATAAAGATAGAGAAAGATTAATAGACAATGAAAACTAATATATACAAAAACAATTACTTTTTAAGTACATATATATTAAACTATCAAAATATATATAATTTTTACATTTAATTCACATTTATCATATAAATGGCAAACTGTTATCTATATGAATAATAAGTAGTAAGATAATGATAATGCACTGTAGTCAAACTGCTTATAAAAATATATTTGATATGACTATTAATCATGCTTGTTGTAAAACATATTTAACATATGATAAATAATGATATATTAAATGCATCTTACATAAAGCATGATTTACAATATGTTACACATAATAATGCAATTTGGTGTAATTTTGTGTTTAACATCTGACAGTTAATATAACTAATTTCATGAAGTAAACTCAACTAATTTCATGAAGTAAACTCAATATTGTTTTTAATTGGTTAGTTCTATGTATGTAAATAAAACTGTATTTATATATAAATTGAAAAAGAAATTTATCCTAACGATTCAATTTTATTGAATCTCCTGTTTTCAATTAAGAAATACAACATTGCTTTCTAGAGCAATTTCTTATTAAACACAATTTACAGATTTCTTGGAAAAGTTGAGGTATAACAATATTCATATCGTGTTACAGACACTTATATAAGAGCAACTGCTGAAGGACTTTTGGTCTAAAATGCATTTTGCAAAAAGAGAAAATGCCTTATATTATATCTCAACTATTTACAAAATTTTTAACTGTGTTTAATAAAGAATTGCTCTGAAAGTCAATGTAATATTTTGTAAGTTAGACAGCAAAAGATTGAAAAGGAAATGCTAAAAATTCCCTAATGGATAAATTAATTAATAGATGAAATTATAACAAAGATATAAACTTTAGCTAAGGATTCAAAGTTTTATAATTCTAACATTTTTTATGTAATGTATTTTTTTTAAATAACTTTCTTACCTCAAGTTTTTCATAGGACCATACTTCTATGTTGATGAAAATGAATTAACAAAGAAGAATAGTCCTATGAGAAGAATTACATAAATAAAAATAAAATAGGACTGAAATAAAATTAAATAAATAAATTCATAATTCTGTTATTTAATAAGTAAATATAAAAACAGAAGTAATAGCAATATTAATTGAATGTTAATTTTTTTTATTTCTTTAAAATAAAACTATATAACTAATACTTCAAATTTGTCATAAAATTTTACTCAATATAAAACTACGAAGTATTTTCATTTGATAAGCATAGTAAAATCAGATCAATTTTACAAATATTAATTCAAGTTTATCACTGCTTAATATTGTCAGAAATTCTGGATAACACTAAAAGCAATTATGTTTTAAGGCAATGTCCAGAGACATTGCTCATTACTCTAATAGGAAATTACTTAAAATTTTAAATACTAATAATTTCATATCCATAATAAAACATTTTATTGAATAAAAAGAAGAACTACTATAAACACTTTGAATTTACAATATATTTTGAAGCATACAAATAAATTAACTAAGAAAATACTTGAGCATAAATAAATGATTTTTTTTTTGTATAGTTACTTTAAGAAAATGAAATTAATCTATTTAAATTTTTATTGTTTTAATAGAGTGGTGATAATATAAATTAATTCTTAAATTCTTGACTATTAAATAAAAATGAAATTCTTATAAATTAAAAAAATAAAAAAAAATTAGTATAGTTAAGCTTACACATATGTAAATTGTATTAGCATAGTTTAAAAACAAACAATTTTTTCTTTTAAAAAATTTATCAAATAATTCCACATTTTCTGTCACAGTATTCATATATAGTAGAATCTACTCGCTGTAATCACACATACTGTTATTAGTCATATAATGTCATCAAAATTAGCAAATTCCAAAACATAAGTTTGCTTAATGTAATCAGTGTTTTGTTACTGCTAACATTATCTTCAAGTAATTATGCATTTTTAAGCCACTTTTTTCCTCCTATCAGCATCAAAATGTGGCTGTAATATACAATCATCATCAGTTTTAACCAGTGTTTAGATGTTAAATGCTACTTATTTTAATCATTATTTGCTCACAGTTCAGTAGTTTAAATTACTGCAGTAGTTCTGATTTCAATTATATGCTGGATGAATTACTATTAATTATTATTAATAAATCTTCAAATTATACATTTTTAATTGTTTTAACCTGTCCTTTTGATTCTTATTTACTTACTCTCTTAATCGTATCTTGATTATTATCATCAGTTTGAATCCAAAAATTATTACAAATAAGCAGATTTGTTTTTTTACTGTATTTGTTTATTCAAATAAATGCACAATTCATGTAATGAGTAGATGTTATAACAAGTTTTAATCTTGATTATTGCTATTTTATTTTAAAATAACAATTTACTTCATACTTCTTTCTTTTATCTGTTACCACATATGACTTTTTTATGTTTAAATTATTTTAAATTAATAAAATTAATTTATTAATATCTGTTATGTTTGAAATTTTTATACAGGATAATTCTAAACATTTATCATTGTTCTCATGTTCTATAATTTTCCACACAGGAACAACAAAATAAAACTACTTACAGAATATGAAAGTGTAACTAAATTTTTTTGGCAATGCTATACTTCCCACTTTGATGACTGAGAGGTATGATATACTTCAAAATGATTGTCAAGAGAAAGCAATATGCATACTTTGGTTTTTCAAAATAAAATTTGTTATCACAACACAACCTATTACAGAACTCAGTTTGGAAAAGATCCACTTTCAGATAATACTGTCTTACAGCAATTTCAAGAGACTTGTGGTGTTCAGCACAAAAACAAATGGGACGATCAAGCAATTCACAAAATGGTGATCAAATCCAAGAAGAATTTTCTTGAAGCCCCAAAAAACAATCAATTATACAAGTTTCTTGGCAGTAAGGTCTACCACAAAACTGTTTGGAGGAGTGTTTCTAACCACCTTTTTCTTCTTGTCTATGAACTGTAGATTGTAAAAACTTTATAACCAGATAAACTACCTCATTTCCAATTTACCCAAGAATTTTGTCAAAAGTCCATCTTTGAAAATAATTTTGATTAGCTTTGAGATTTAGTGATGAAACAATATTTTACATATCAGGGAAGGTAAATTGTGATAACTGCAGAATATGGAAATTAGAAAACCCTCATGCCGTTTGAGAAATTGAAAAAAATAGTCAAAGATGAATATGTGATGTGCTTTGTCATGTTTGGAAGTTTAAGAGCCCTTTTTCTTTGTGACAGCAGTGGCTAAGCTAGACATGCTACAGTGGTATATGCTACCTCAGTTGAGCCAAATGTGATGTTCCAGCAAGATGGCATACTGTCACATTGGGCTCTTCATGTCTTGACATACATTTTTCTTTTGGGTGGGGAGTGATGATTAATTCCATGGCCTCAATGCTAACTTGATATCTTTCTATGGAAATAAGTAATGGACACTGTTTACAAAGCCCTGTGACTTCCATCAATGAACTGAAGTTCAGAACTGCTGCAATGAACTGAAGTTCAGAACTGCTTTTTGATGTAACTGTCTCTAGACAGTTACATCAAAAATGTAACAGAAATTGATTATCACTTAGAAATCATACATGCTATAAAAAGCATGAATGCTGAAATTGTTTAGCATTCTGCAATATTGATTCTATACTTATTAAACTTTCTGAATTACACTTTCCTTGATGTTTCTGGTTAGAAAATTATACAAGGAAACTGACAACTATTTGAAATCACCTTATGTACATTTGTTACATAAATTACATTATAAATTTATCTCTCATGTATAATAATTATATTAGTTAAGGAGGAAAATTATAAATGTTTTTGCAATATCCTAAAGTATTAAAGGGATATAAATGTAATTGACTATATGCTTTATCTAATATGCAATTCTTATTTATTTAGTTACTATTACATTAACAAAAATAAAGATAATTTAAAAAGTTAATATACATAATAATTTCTATTAATATAATTCATTATTTAATGTATTCTGGAATAGTGTACAGGTAACCCCCGTATAACACGGCACTTCTATAGCACGGATTCGCTCTAACACGGTTCGAGAATTGGTACCATCCCCCGTATAACACGGCACTTCTATAGCACGGATTCGCTCTAACACGGTTCGAGAATTGGTTAAANTTGTGTGCACAGCCTTGATAAGCTTCAATAATCATATCTAACTCTCTCAAATTTTAATAAGAAATACTTTAATTTTATAATTTTTTAAATCTATAATTCATGTTAGAAAATATTAATCTTATGAAAACAGTAAATAATTTCAAACAATTTGGTTTGCAAATAGCTTATGAATATGAGAATAAATTAAAAGCATTTAAGTAATTGATTTATATAGTCTGAAAAAAATTCTCTTTTAAAGTAAAATTTATTTTTCTTTCTTAGCAACAATTGTTTAAAGTTCAATAAACGGAAAAGTTTCAAATTTAAATGTTTTTTAAAAGAATTGCTATTTTAAACCCAAAGCCTGTGTCTGATTTACAATTTGACAAACAGAAAAGTTCCAATCATTGTCAACAAAAATAAATGACAAATCAGCACTCCACAAATAATAAATTTATTTTTGTTTTACAATAATTCATTTGTTTGAAAATAATATGGCTATTGATTCTATTATACTAGTAGCCCGGGACGCCCCCTAGTGGGCGTTTTAGCAGTATTACAAATTCCTATAAGGCATGTTTAATGCACTTAATATATGAAAGTTGTGTGCTTAATTTTTAAGTTTGATGTACTTAATATCAAACTTAATTTAAGTTTGATATTAAAATTAAGTTTGATGTACTTAATATATATAAATGTATACAACTGTTTCTTTGGTCGTGCCATGAAAGGTTTCTATTATTATATTAAAAAATTAGCTTAACTATTTCAAACCCTATCGTTTTATCGTAGCGGTTCAAATCTATCCGGTTTTTCGTTATTCGTACCCTAGTGAACATTACAGGCATTCCGTGACAATAATAAATTCCTATTACAAATATAATGAATTATTTATATTGTTATATTGACCAAATAATAATTTATTGGCCAAATGACTAATAATAATTTATATTGTTCATTTAAATAATAATTAAAATTGTTAATTTAATTTGAATGTTTTAAATATGACACACGATAGGGGTGCCTCTAGTGTCCGTTATCAAACGGTTACGGGACGGACGGAAGGAAGGACGGATACATGTTGAATGGGTTATATATATAGATACTTTTCACTAAAATTCAAAGACATCTCAAATGAAATTTAAACATCTGTTGATGTATGAATTATTAATAGATTTGTAAGTGACTTAATAGGAACACATTTTTTGTCAGCTGTTAAATTCATATTTTTCATTGAAAATCTTTGAAATTTAACATTTACAGATATAAACTCTTTCAATTTCATCATATCCATTAAAAAAACCAAAGAAACATATTTAGATGTTTATATGTTATTTTTGCTGTTGCATGTTATGAAACTATAGGAACAGAAAGTTTAAAAATAATAAAATTTATTTCTATTTATATCATATTTATAATTTTTAAATTTGAAATTATGTCAAATTTATCAAATTATATTATTTAATATCACACTATTATAAAAGCACTTGTTTACAATTTTTTTTAAATAAAAAGCTAAAAAAGTTTAGCTATTTCAGAATCAAAAATAATAATTTTTTAATATTAATTTTAAAATAATTATTTTATTACAGGAAAAATAAATTATATGGAAATTTTTCATAATTCAGTTGTAAACCAATAAAAATCTTAAAAATGTTTAAATACTTGTATATATTTATTTTTCCTAACAGAATCTGCATTGAAATACAGTACATCAATTATTATCCAATAATTTTTTTAACTAAATTTATCAAGAAAAATTCATTGTTTTATCCTTATCATTTTCAGATATATTTTTTTAGACAAATATATTTTTTAAAGACAAAAATACAATATATTTATATCTAATCAGACATAGATATAATATCTAATTGTTATAAAAACCAAACAAATCTAAAGTAATTTTTAAAATAAAATATAATAAAAGCTAATTACCATAGATTATCAAATCATTAAAAAAAAGTAAAAAGTTATTCATTGATGAAATTACTGGTCTTTGATAAATTATCCCAAGAATATCAGAACAGTTTACAAAAAATCAATAACATTTGTATGAATATTCAGCAATTGCTTTTTATATCTTTCAATAACTTGATAACCTAATTTATTTTTGGTTAATAGGCTTTTCCTGACTGTTAGAGTGACTATCACTTAAAAAAGGAGTACTGTGTTGAGTGTTGATTTTGCATTTTTACTTAATTCAAAATTTAATTGTTTTTACAGAAATGATAATGTCAGATTCTTACACATGCATATTTATTTATTCAAGTATAATTTTGTATATTAAAGAATCTAATTTATTACTTTTATTAGCAATGAAACGCTAAATGTTTTGGTTTATCTCTAAACTATAATAATAATATTCTAAAACTTACAAAAGTAATGTGCAACTACTAATATACCCTTTAAAGTTTCATATAAATTATATAAAAGCTAAAAATACAAGAATAGTAGTAACGTAGATTAAATTTTATGCATCATATATATGATCATCTCAAATATTAAATCTTCCTCCCAGTGTGAAACACTGTATGTGGATGACTTTCAGATCTCTTGCCCGTCTAGTAACATGAGTTTCATTGAGAGACAACTGCAAACCTCCCTAAATTGCATAGACAATTAGGCCAAGACCAATGGCTTTAGTTTTAACACGGAGAAGACCTCATGCATCCACTTTTGCTGAAGGCGTGGTTTGCACCTAGATCCCGAAATTCCCCTAAACAGGGTTAAAATCCCAATCGTCAAGGAGGCTAAGTTTATGGGTGTTACATTTGACCAAAAACTGACTTTCTTACAACATTTGTGCATCTTGAAGAGTAGATGTTTAAAATCTCTGAACCTCTTAAAGGTATTATGCTGTTTATCCTGGGGAGCAGACAAATATTCTATGCTCAGGATTTATAGGGCCATTGTCTGCTCAAAGCTGGACTACGGATGCATTGTTTATGGCTCTGTGCAAGAATCTACTCTTCAGATGCTGAATCCAATCCACCATCAAGCATTGCATTTATGCACTGGTGCTTTTTGAACTTTTCCTGTTCAAAATTTGTACATGGATGCTCATGAGCCTCCACTATCTCTTAGGAGAGAACAGTTGTCTCTTTTTTATTACATTAAACAGAAATCTCAGAATAAACTTTCAGCTGATTGTCCAGATACTCAGCTGAAAAGATTATTTGCAGCTCAGATGAGTAGTATCCCTACTTTCAACATGAGAATGGAGAATGTCAGCACGATTGACCTGGACACAAGCAACATCTCACAGGTTGAAGTTAATAGTATTTCACCTTGGTCAACCCCAGCGATAAATGTTGACTTAAGCTTAAAGCAGTTCCCAAAAGAAACCATGCCAGATTACGTCTATAGACAGCACTTTGCAGAAATTCAACACTGTGACAGGAATTTAATTCCTATATACACTGATGGATCTAAATCGGATAACTAGGTTGGCTCAGCCTTTGTTTGCCAGGATGAAATCATGGCAGAGCAAATAGCACTGAATTCTTCCATCTTTTCTGCTGAGTTGCAGGCTATTTATTTAGCCCTAAATTATATAAATATGAAAGGTCATCGTTGCTGCGTGATTTACACTGACTCAGTTAGTGCACTTCAGGCTTTGATCTCATCTGAACCTAGTTCTCATTCTATTGATTAAAATTCATAATCTGATTTGCCATCTTCTTGCAAGAAATTTCTCTATAAAATTTTGTTGGGTCCCAGGCCATGTAGGTATAAGAGAAAATGAAGAAGCTGACGCAGCTGCAAAGTCAGCAAGTCTGTCTCAGCATACAATGTTTATTGAAGGAGGCGATTTGAAGCTAGTTGTTAAAAAAAATGACTAGCAGAGAGATGGCAAAATTTGTGGAATGCACAAGTCCACAATAAACTACATGAGAACCTATGATAGAGAATTGGACACATAAGAAACCCTATGACAGGAGATCTGAGGTTATTTTCACTCGTTTGAGAATTGGACATACTCGGTTGACTCATCAATACCTTTTGAAGGGCAACAAGCAGCCAGTATGCCAGTATTCCAACTGTCCTCTTACTATAAAACACATACTGCTTGATTGCTCTGCTTTTGAGACCAGGCATAGACAGTATTTTGGGACAGGGTGTTCGAAAGAGATTCTGGGCCAGAGGCCCAATCTTTATAATGTATTGGACTTTTTAAAAGTCACTAATTTGTATACAGAGATTTAACTATTTATTTATTTATTTTTCACTTTTTCAAGTATTATTTGTTTGTCATTATTATGTATATACTCGTTGTTGTTTTTTTGTTGTTATAATATATAATATATATATGTCGAGTTGGGCAAATTAACCATTTGGTGTGGCGCAGATTGGCGTCTTTAGCCCTTGCTCCAAAAAACTGCAACCAACCAACTCAAATATTAAAAATAATACAATGACTTCAAAATAAAACATGTAAAAATAATAAGGCTTAGTAATGAAAAAAGAAAATAAAGATAGAGAAAGATTAATAGACAATGAAAACTAATATATACAAAAACAATTACTTTTTAAGTACATATATATTAAACTATCAAAATATATATAATTTTTACATTTAATTCACATTTATCATATAAATGGCAAACTGTTATCTATATGAATAATAAGTAGTAAGATAATGATAATGCACTGTAGTCAAACTGCTTATAAAAATATATTTGATATGACTATTAATCATGCTTGTTGTAAAACATATTTAACATATGATAAATAATGATATATTAAATGCATCTTACATAAAGCATGATTTACAATATGTTACACATAATAATGCAATTTGGTGTAATTTTGTGTTTAACATCTGACAGTTAATATAACTAATTTCATGAAGTAAACTCAACTAATTTCATGAAGTAAACTCAATATTGTTTTTAATTGGTTAGTTCTATGTATGTAAATAAAACTGTATTTATATATAAATTGAAAAAGAAATTTATCCTAACGATTCAATTTTATTGAATCTCCTGTTTTCAATTAAGAAATACAACATTGCTTTCTAGAGCAATTTCTTATTAAACACAATTTACAGATTTCTTGGAAAAGTTGAGGTATAACAATATTCATATCGTGTTACAGACACTTATGTAAGAGCAACTGCTGAAGGACTTTTGGTCTAAAATGCATTTTGCAAAAAGAGAAAATGCCTTATATTATATCTCAACTATTTACAAAATTTTTAACTGTGTTTAATAAAGAATTGCTCTGAAAGTCAATGTAATATTTTGTAAGTTAGACAGCAAAAGATTGAAAAGGAAATGCTAAAAATTCCCTAATGGATAAATTAATTAATAGATGAAATTATAACAAAGATATAAACTTTAGCTAAGGATTCAAAGTTTTATAATTCTAACATTTTTTATGTAATGTATTTTTTTTAAATAACTTTCTTACCTCAAGTTTTTCATAGGACCATACTTCTATGTTGATGAAAATGAATTAACAAAGAAGAATAGTCCTATGAGAAGAATTACATAAATAAAAATAAAATAGGACTGAAATAAAATTAAATAAATAAATTCATAATTCTGTTATTTAATAAGTAAATATAAAAACAGAAGTAATAGCAATATTAATTGAATGTTAATTTTTTTTATTTCTTTAAAATAAAACTATATAACTAATACTTCAAATTTGTCATAAAATTTTACTCAATATAAAACTACGAAGTATTTTCATTTGATAAGCATAGTAAAATCAGATCAATTTTACAAATATTAATTCAAGTTTATCACTGCTTAATATTGTCAGAAATTCTGGATAACACTAAAAGCAATTATGTTTTAAGGCAATGTCCAGAGACATTGCTCATTACTCTAATAGGAAATTACTTAAAATTTTAAATACTAATAATTTCATATCCATAATAAAACATTTTATTGAATAAAAAGAAGAACTACTATAAACACTTTGAATTTACAATATATTTTGAAGCATACAAATAAATTAACTAAGAAAATACTTGAGCATAAATAAATGATTTTTTTTTTGTATAGTTACTTTAAGAAAATGAAATTAATCTATTTAAATTTTTATTGTTTTAATAGAGTGGTGATAATATAAATTAATTCTTAAATTCTTGACTATTAAATAAAAATGAAATTCTTATAAATTAAAAAAATAAAAAAAAATTAGTATAGTTAAGCTTACACATATGTAAATTGTATTAGCATAGTTTAAAAACAAACAATTTTTTCTTTTAAAAAATTTATCAAATAATTCCACATTTTCTGTCACAGTATTCATATATAGTAGAATCTACTCGCTGTAATCACACATACTGTTATTAGTCATATAATGTCATCAAAATTAGCAAATTCCAAAACATAAGTTTGCTTAATGTAATCAGTGTTTTGTTACTGCTAACATTATCTTCAAGTAATTATGCATTTTTAAGCCACTTTTTTCCTCCTATCAGCATCAAAATGTGGCTGTAATATACAATCATCATCAGTTTTAACCAGTGTTTAGATGTTAAATGCTACTTATTTTAATCATTATTTGCTCACAGTTCAGTAGTTTAAATTACTGCAGTAGTTCTGATTTCAATTATATGCTGGATGAATTACTATTAATTATTATTAATAAATCTTCAAATTATACATTTTTAATTGTTTTAACCTGTCCTTTTGATTCTTATTTACTTACTCTCTTAATCATATCTTGATTATTATCATCAGTTTGAATCCAAAAATTATTACAAATAAGCAGATTTGTTTTTTTACTGTATTTGTTTATTCAAATAAATGCACAATTCATGTAATGAGTAGATGTTATAACAAGTTTTAATCTTGATTATTGCTATTTTATTTTAAAATAACAATTTACTTCATACTTCTTTCTTTTATCTGTTACCACATATGACTTTTTTATGTTTAAATTATTTTAAATTAATAAAATTAATTTATTAATATCTGTTATGTTTGAAATTTTTATACAGGATAATTCTAAACATTTATCATTGTTCTCATGTTCTATAATTTTCCACACAGGAACAACAAAATAAAACTACTTACAGAATATGAAAGTGTAACTAAATTTTTTTGGCAATGCTATACTTCCCACTTTGATGACTGAGAGGTATGATATACTTCAAAATGATTGTCAAGAGAAAGCAATATGCATACTTTGGTTTTTCAAAATAAAATTTGTTATCACAACACAACCTATTACAGAACTCAGTTTGGAAAAGATCCACTTTCAGATAATACTGTCTTACAGCAATTTCAAGAGACTTGTGGTGTTCAGCACAAAAACAAATGGGACGATCAAGCAATTCACAAAATGGTGATCAAATCCAAGAAGAATTTTCTTGAAGCCCCAAAAAACAATCAATTATACAAGTTTCTTGGCAGTAAGGTCTACCACAAAACTGTTTGGAGGAGTGTTTCTAACCACCTTTTTCTTCTTGTCTATGAACTGTAGATTGTAAAAACTTTATAACCAGATAAACTACCTCATTTCCAATTTACCCAAGAATTTTGTCAAAAGTCCATCTTTGAAAATAATTTTGATTAGCTTTGAGATTTAGTGATGAAACAATATTTTACATATCAGGGAAGGTAAATTGTGATAACTGCAGAATATGGAAATTAGAAAACCCTCATGCCGTTTGAGAAATTGAAAAAAATAGTCAAAGATGAATATGTGATGTGCTTTGTCATGTTTGGAAGTTTAAGAGCCCTTTTTCTTTGTGACAGCAGTGGCTAAGCTAGACATGCTACAGTGGTATATGCTACCTCAGTTGAGCCAAATGTGATGTTCCAGCAAGATGGCATACTGTCACATTGGGCTCTTCATGTCTTGACATACATTTTTCTTTTGGGTGGGGAGTGATGATTAATTCCATGGCCTCAATGCTAACTTGATATCTTTCTATGGAAATAAGTAATGGACACTGTTTACAAAGCCCTGTGACTTCCATCAATGAACTGAAGTTCAGAACTGCTGCAATGAACTGAAGTTCAGAACTGCTTTTTGATGTAACTGTCTCTAGACAGTTACATCAAAAATGTAACAGAAATTGATTATCACTTAGAAATCATACATGCTATAAAAAGCATGAATGCTGAAATTGTTTAGCATTCTGCAATATTGATTCTATACTTATTAAACTTTCTGAATTACACTTTCCTTGATGTTTCTGGTTAGAAAATTATACAAGGAAACTGACAACTATTTGAAATCACCTTATGTACATTTGTTACATAAATTACATTATAAATTTATCTCTCATGTATAATAATTATATTAGTTAAGGAGGAAAATTATAAATGTTTTTGCAATATCCTAAAGTATTAAAGGGATATAAATGTAATTGACTATATGCTTTATCTAATATGCAATTCTTATTTATTTAGTTACTATTACATTAACAAAAATAAAGATAATTTAAAAAGTTAATATACATAATAATTTCTATTAATATAATTCATTATTTAATGTATTCTGGAATAGTGTACAGGTAACCCCCGTATAACACGGCACTTCTATAGCACGGATTCGCTCTAACACGGTTCGAGAATTGGTACCATCCCCCGTATAACACGGTACTTTTATAGCACGGATTCACTCTGACATGGTTCGAGAATTGGGTAAAACCCTCGAACAACAGGAAATGTAATAACTTTTTACATACTTAAGTAATAATAGTTCACGAAAATAATAATTTTCGTGAACTATTAGCACTTAAGTATGTAAATTTTCTCTTCTCGCCTTCTGTCGATACACGTGGTCCTTCTTGAAACTTGTTTCAATGTTGCCAGATCGCGACGCTTCTGCTTCTGATGTTGCCGAATGTTTTCCCCTTATTCCATACTTGCTTTATTCTTCATAAGTGCTTTGCACCATATAAGGAAATTTATAAAGACCTTTTAACTAGAAGCAAGCAATCTAAAATTACATACTTTTTGCAAAAGGTAAAGCATGGATCTGAAGATAATGCAGAAAAATGCTCAGAGGATAAGGATAACTTGCCAAAAAGAAAACGCTCTCGGTTAATTAATAGTGTTTTTAGTGATGATGAAGAAAACATTGTTTAATTTATATTAATATGTATCACTTAAAAAATTTTTATGAAGATATTTATCTTAATTATGAAAATATACTAGCATGTTTTTTAATTTTTGGAACCTAACCCTCCTTTTCGTATTAGTTCTTTGTTTCGTATAACACGGATTCACATAACACGGCAATTTTTTGGAACGTAACTACCGTGTTATACGGGGGTTACCTGTATTAGCATAAATTTTGGTATAAATGAAAATAAGTTAAAAAAATAAATACTATCACAAATATTAGGATATAAACAATTTTTAAAATGTTTAGTATATTAATACTTCTTGATGAATTTTGAAATAAATAAAAAGAACTTTCAGTACTTAGTTCAAATGAGATTGTGTTGATAAAACATTTCCATTAATGTGTATTTTAAATAGGACAATTATTTCTTCCAGTTGAATATATTAATTTGAAAAACAAAATTTCTTCATTTTTTTAAAAATTATCAGTGGAAATCAAGAATTTATGAAGTTATCATTTAAAAAGTAAAACATAAGTAAATTTATCTGTAAAAACACAAGGCTATATTTTCTATTTATAGTGAGAATCTACATTAGGAAAATATTCTATGTAAACTATTCTAATTTTTTCCCTACAGTCAGTAAGTTCATATATGAGAGATCAAGCAGTCTACTGATAATAGAGAGACTTGGACATATAAACAATAAAAGTAAAATCAACTTTATTTTTGTCTGATATTATCAAAGAATGTTTTTCTTATTTTTGCTTTGTTTTAAATAGAAAGTTAATTCATTATTTGAAAAATTAAATTCATTAAACAAGTGTAATGAACTAGATATTTTTTAAAAATACATTAGTTTTGATAAACTATTTGATATGTTTTGTGGCAAAAGTATCAATATGTTAGTTACAAAATTTCGGTTCAAAAAATTTATTAGATTAAAAAAAGTCATTTGAATGATATCAATGTTTTGAAAATTATTCAGAAATTAAAATAACCACATTTTGAACTGAGTGCAATGTTTGATCAAATATAAATTTATCATCAAAGATAATTTAATCTTTGATGAAATTACTTAACTTATATATAAGTTTATTACACATTATGAAATGTTTTAAAATAATAAATATACAAGATTTGAATCCAAACCTACTCCTACGGGCCTTAAAGGATCTGGATGCTTGTTTCCTGTATCAAGATGTGTGAGATGATCACTGTGATTGCTTTCTCCTGAAGGAGCTGAATTAGATTTTGGAGATGATGACTTAGGAGTTTCTCTTTCTTTTGTTGGTGTATCATCTGTATAACAATAAATAAAACCTGTAAAGAAATTTTCATAGTTTGCATATGCCCTGCATAAATTTTAACAAAACACTATATATTTATATATTTTATAAGATGTTTTATTTAACATAATTAAGAAAGAAAAAAAAAACAATAAACAATTTGACCTAAAGATAATATTAAAATGACATTCTTTATCATAGATTTAGAAACTTTTTAGTAATTTTGAGAATGTAATTGCATAATGCTAAAAGATAAACAATTATTTCACAGATCAAAAAGATATTTTTTTATATATTAAAATCAGTGTGATTTGTTAACAAATTTGATAAATTTATGAAAATTGAAAATTATGTATATAATAAATTTTCATCTAAGTTAAACATATTTTTTTTTATTTAGTTTTTATGAAATCTCTTTGGATTAACAATGCAGTTATCAAAAATAAGATTTATATTTTCCAACATTATTTTATTATAGAGGGTGTTTCAAATTGGGAGGTGATATAGAACATTATATAGTGCAAAAATCTATGACATTTTTGCACTATATAATGCATAACAACATTTTTCTAAATTTGGTACTGTTTCCAAGTTTTATTAAAACAAAGTTTCTTCAATTTCACACCACTGGACTTTTTCTTTGAAGTTGTATGAAGGAAAGAAATTAACAGTTCTGAGAAAACAAGAAAGAACTTGTACAAAGAATTCAAGCTGCTTAAGCAAAAGTACAACAGCACCAGTTGTTAGATAAGATTCGATGTTCAGTTCGTTGGCATGCATGAGGTGTGCTTGCTTGAGAGAGGAGAGCATTTTGAACATCTGCATCCTTAATTAATTTTCAAACAATGTCAGGTAGCTCATTTTGATAGAGTACTTTCTTTCTTGTTCGTAGAGCATGTATCTGCAATTGCTAATAATTAAAATGCCAACATAATTCCAAATGCTGCCTTTATTAAACTATAATACAAGAAAATTTTTTATATATTATTTATTCTATGCAAACTCCTCTAACACCTCCTGTCTGGTTGACCTTACCTTTTAAACAAGCTATATATATGTTAGTCTAACAATGAATTATGAAAATTGAAAAATGATCAAGTAAAATAATGCAAAAACAAAAAAAAATTAAAAAATAAAAACTTAACCCAAATTTTTAGATTTAAACTGTGATTAATATTTTACAGTTTTAGAGTACAGTAAAATTACAAAATTAACATCTAATTATATTTTATCATCATCTAAAATTTAATGTGCATTATATAAGTGAATTAACAAAGCATAAGACTCGTTTTTTTAAATTTAATCTCTGACTATTGAATATTTTTATTAAGAATATTCAACAATAAAAAATCAGGTTAAAAAAATATCAGCTCTCAAGAAACAAGACAACTTCAGATCTATTTTAAACAATAATCCTTTTATTTGAATAAATGGACTTCCGTTTTTATAAAATTAGTTTGATTAGAGGTAGAATAATGTGATCAGTTTTAAAAAATATTAAAAATCATGTATTAATTTAACACATTCATTTTTCAATGTAATTACCATTTAGAGTGACATATTTTTCCAAACATATCTGTTTTTTAATCTGTTTTTTGCATTCTGTACATGAATAAACTTTCTGGAATATCTTTGATCCATTCTCATATAGCAGCTTGAATTTTGGTATCTGATGAAAAGCATTGACTGAAATTTTCAATACCTTTAATTTTGGAAACAACCAGAAGTCTGAGTGTGTCAGATCTGGACTATCAGGAGGATATGGAATAACCACCCTTAAGAACCCAAAGATGCTTCTGGTGGTTCTTAATCATCTTTGTTGTTTTCCTAATGAAGTCTGGTATTGCATTATCATAATGTTAAAAAAAAAAAAAGTTCTTTCTGACATTATCTACAATTATGTCTTGAGTGTTTATCAGATTTCACAATAATTATCTAAATTGATTGTTTCTTCTTTGCCAGATAATCTGTGTAAAAAATTCCTTTTTATTCCAAAAAAATCTCTCTGCAAAAAAGTTATGCTTACAAAGAATTTTGAACTTCCTAACAGAGAAGAGTGACAATATTGCATTGACAGTCTTATATTCTGGATCAAAACAATAAGACTAGACATTCATGACTACTAAATAGTGGGAGGTCATGTGTTTCTATTGTCACACTTCTCAAAATGTAGCAGACTAAATCTTATTTACCAATTAACCCTTACAGATCTAAATTGACAACTTTATCAATTTCTCTTGCTACTTAACAATATGTCATAAATTATTTCTATCAAATTATAATAATACTAAAATACAAGTTTAAAATATACTGTAGTTTTAAATAAATTTTAAATGCAAGCTATTAAATAAGCACAGGAAGCAGTTTTCATGGAGTACTTCAATATAACTAATAACTTTTTTTTATTAGTTATATTAAAGTCAAAGACACCTGCAGTACTGTATTTTGTCTTCAGGCAATTTAGTTATACAGTAAACCAAGTCCAAAATTATAAATTAATCAAATGATAACACCAAATTCATTGGGCCAGAACTTACTAATTAAATATATTTAATTTTAATATAATTAATTTAATTCTAATTATTAAATTTAATACAAAATACAAATACAATCCTGTATTATCATTTGATTAATATACAATTTAGATCAACTAAGCAATTAATTTACTAAAAATAATGTTCCTTAAACAGTTTTTCTACTACTTATAATATCTTTATTTATTTTTTCAAAAATAAATAACACACAAAAATCAAACAGAACTATCCTTAAAAAATGTAGTTTTCCAAACAATATGGCTTAAAGGAGAACTACAGAAGAGAACTCATCATAGCAGACTGTACAGTAAAATTTATTCTTATAAAATATCTTGTTGCTTTATAAACTGTTATTCAAAATTAAGCAAAGAAGAAAAACAAAAAGATTAAAGCAAATCTCGGGAGATACAATTGTCCTTTGAGGCTCCTCTTTATAGACATTGGTTGATTGTAATGCTCTCCATAAAAACTGCTTATTACATATTTAGGGATTGTAAATTTACCGACTTTTTCATTTACCGGTAATTCGGTAAATGAAAATTAAAATACCGGTTTACCGGTAAATTTTTTTCTTGAAAAATAAAATTAAGGTGATAAAAAATATGTCATTATGATTTCCATTTCACATTTTTTATTTCAAAGATATCAAATATAAAAAATATAAAAATTAAAGTGTTATTCTAAACAAACTATAATAATAAATATAGAAATAAACAGAAATAAAATAATACAGAAAAATAAAAATACAACAGAAATAATATATAGTACCTAATACCATTTTATTGATTACCATTTTTTAAAATTAACTTCTCAAGAAACTTAAATTATTTATAGTCTTATCTCCTAATTTTGATCTAATTTTTGTACAAAATAATCCAGATCCCGAGAATACCCTTTCTGATTCAACACTTGTTGGACGAATAGTCATTAAATTAAAATTAAACAAATAATATATCACATAAAATTAAAAATGAGGTATATTGTTGCTTACACTTACTTGTTTTTTATTTTTTTTATTTTTAATGTCCCTTTAGCCCTTTTAAATATCTATAAACACAATATTTTCTATGTAGAAATTTGTAGTATGGATTTTTCATTTACCGGTAAATTTCAAAAATTACCGGTAAATTTCAAAAATTTACCAGAAAGTTTACCGAATGTTTTTTTTTGTCAATTTATCAGTTAACTGGTAAATCGGTAAACCGGTATACAATCCCTATTCCATATTAATAAATTGTTGAGTACAATGTTATAATGATGCAAATATTTAAATTTTTTAATTTATGTTACAATGCTTAAGATAAATATGAGATTACATTCAAACAATTGAAGTTTTAGAAGAAAAATAATGTTACAAAAGAAATTAATGAATACTATGCAAATAAATAACATTAATTTGAACTGCTAAATAAACTGACACCAAGTGTAAACTTTGTACATTTTTAGTATTTAATATTCGATAATTATAAGTCTGATAGATACACTTCTCTTTTTTCATAATATTTAAGCAATAGATGGTCTACAGATTTATTTCCTACTTGTGAATATAAGAATAAGTAAAACATGTAGACACTAATTTTATATCTTTAATATTAAAATGAAAAGTGCAGTATTTTTACAACTACCTATAGTAAAATTATTAAAAGTAATTCTAAACTTTAAATTATAAAATGCACTGTCTTTTATATGATATTTTCTTAAAAGCATCCAGTATAACATCAAATGTTTTACAGTTAAAAACTGAATATTTAGAATTTTTAATCTTAATACTGGCTGAAATGAAGTTTTATCTTTATTTATATAATAAAATTCTAATAGATCACAATAAAGTTAAGAAAAGATACATCCTAATTATAAAGAAATTATCATACAAATTTGACAAATAATAAATATTGTTGGAGAGAGAGGTTTCTATCATCATTTCTGATCATGTCTAAACACTGGTTTATCTATTTACCTTTTGATAAATAAAGAAATGATGATGATGATGATGAATAAAAAAGTATTCATAGTTTCTTATATTGATCAATCTATTTTTTTTTTCATATAATGTTACTGAATTTTGTTATTAAAAGAGATTAAAAATTTATTTTTAATGTGAATAACATCTAATTAAAATTGCTACTTAAAAATGAAAACAAATTAAATCAGTATCAAATGATAAAAACAGCTGTCTACATTAAATATACAGATTGGTGATAAAATTAAAATCTGACATTTTAATAGTAAACAGTAAATTCATTGTTTGTCAAACAGATGATATAGAAAGGATTTACAGAGGACAAAATGCAATTAGATCCAAAACTTATCCCAAAATGAGAAATGTCATTTTATCTGTCAGAACAAATCAGGACTACTACAACTTTTGAAAGTAAAGCTTTTTAACAAAATTAACTGCTACAAAAATCTTACAGAAAATATTCAAAGTTGTTTTCTATTATAAGCAATACATGAAAATTAAAAAGAATGTAAAGATAAGACATGGATAAGATTGGTATACATTATCCTTAATAATTTTTCAAAGCTAAAACTTGCAGAATATCAAATCAAATGATTATATTATGGTAATTAACATAATCATTTAATTGATTGATTTAAAAACCCTATCATAAAATATATACAAAGTAACTCTGAATATTTGGTAATATATAAAGACCATCCCACACAAATATTGTAGGTCCATATAACCCATACTGCTATAACATAAACAGATGAACTAGACAAAATGCATTACTAATAATTAGAATATTTTTATGCAAGTTTCATACAATATGAAATTCACGTTACTGGTATTTGCAAATTATAAGCTATCATAAATATGATGAGACTAATTAGCTACATCTGTTTAAAGTGTACTAATAATGAAGAAAATAGTAAAGGCAAATTACAAAAATGCTATTTGAATTGAATAAGTTTTATAAGTTTGAATAAGAAATTATGAATAAGTTATTATTTTTCACACTTTCATATTTATAAATAAATTTTTAGAATTATTTTTTGCAATCTTTTTTCCACTATCTTCTTGTATGAGTATACCAAATTTGAGTTTTCTGATTTTTTTATTTATTGCAGTAACATTAGAATATGTGAACTTTTAACATTATTTTATATGTATTCTTAATGCATAATATATATTATGCATTAATAAATATTTCTTATATACATATATATATATATATATATATATAAGAATTAACATACACATATTAATTTTGGTGTTAGAAGTAAAAGATAAGATACAATTCATGTTTAGCCCTATAAATTAAACAAGTCAGGAAAAAATAATACAAAATATTAACAACACAAAGTTCTATCTATCACCAGGATGGTACAGAAACAACAATCCCAATAGAAAGAAAACAGTTCAAGGTTTATGTATTATAGTTTTGTCATCAAAACTGAGGGCAAATTGTTTTTCCAACTTCCGATGGTCCATAAAACAAAGACAAGTGTAAATAACAAAATGAATTTATTACAAGTTAGGTACAAACGTGTTTACTTTTCGACATAATCACTGTAAAGATTGAGGCATTTGTCTATCTGTGGATGACCTTTGAAATCCCCTCTTCATAGAATGTCGCCACCAGTGATTGAGATGGGTCTTGATGTTGTTTTGAAGATCATCATTAGTCTCAAACCTCTGCCCTGCTATCCAAGTTTTCAGTTCAGGAAAAAAATGTAAAGACTGTCACCTTTCAGACTTCCATCTAGTTTGGAACTTTTTAAACACCTTGTGTGCAGCCCCATTTAGTGCCGAGCGACTTCCACCTCTTTCCCGAAATAAAAATGTGACTAGGAGGGCAGAGATTCGGGACTAATGACGATTTTCAAAACAACATCAAGGTTCATCTCGAGTTGCCGGCGGCAACATTCTACGAAGAGGGGATTTCAAAACTCCTCAACAGATAGACAAATGCTTCAATCTTCACGACAACTACATCAAAAAGTAACC
This sequence comes from Centruroides sculpturatus, assembly GCF_000671375.1. Classification (NCBI taxonomy): domain Eukaryota; kingdom Metazoa; phylum Arthropoda; class Arachnida; order Scorpiones; family Buthidae; genus Centruroides; species Centruroides sculpturatus. Next base: position 366,414 of record NW_019384409.1, on the reverse strand, counting down.
ACATTCGTACCTAACTTTTGGTAATAAATTCATTTTGTTATTTACACTTGTCTTTGTTTTACGAACCATTAGAGGTTGAAAAAAAAAAACAGCCTACATATAATACACGAATAGACATTGCTTTTTTCCTACAGCAAAAGGAACAATTGTTAATATATGATATAACAATCGTTCTTTTTGTATAAAAGGAAATGATGATTATATAAAAGGAAATGATGATGAGGATTAAAGGTTCGATAAAATAATAGCAGTTTAAATTAGATCATTATATATATTATGTATTATAATAGTGGCTTTTAATGTCATTTTAAACAATGTAATGTTTCAATTACTGTATAAAGAAAGCTAAGTTTTAACTGATAGCACACTTACCACGACCATTCTTATCAGGAGATGATCCATGTTCTGTATCACTCGGATCATCCGGTTTCAAATTGCTGAGATGACTAAATTGACTGTAATCCATTATATAATTTTCATATTCAATTCCACTGAAAATTAAATANAAAACAACATCAAGGTTCATCTCGAGTTGCCGGCGGCAACATTCTACGAAGAGGGGATTTCAAAGCTCCTCAACAGATAGACAAATGCTTCAATCTTCACGACAACTACATCAAAAAGTAACCACATTCGTACCTAACTTTTGGTAATAAATTCATTTTGTTATTTACACTTGTCTTTGTTTTACGAACCATTAGAGGTTGAAAAAAAAAAACAGCCTACATATAATACACGAATAGACATTGCTTTTTTCCTACAGCAAAAGGAACAATTGTTAATATATGATATAACAATCGTTCTTTTTGTATAAAAGGAAATGATGATTATATAAAAGGAAATGATGATGAGGATTAAAGGTTCGATAAAATAATAGCAGTTTAAATTAGATCATTATATATATTATGTATTATAATAGTGGCTTTTAATGTCATTTTAAACAATGTAATGTTTCAATTACTGTATAAAGAAAGCTAAGTTTTAACTGATAGCACACTTACCACGACCATTCTTATCAGGAGATGATCCATGTTCTGTATCACTCGGATCATCCGGTTTCAAATTGCTGAGATGACTAAATTGACTGTAATCCATTATATAATTTTCATATTCAATTCCACTGAAAATTAAATAAAGTATTATTATTTTATAATCATTTTTTAAAAATTTACTTATATTAAGCACTTGCATACTTTTTCTATATAATTATAAACTATTACTACTTAAAACTAGTTAGAAACAATACACAAACTTCATGATCTTGGCATTTTTCGACAACTTAAACATTTTGTTCTTAATTTACTTTATAATGGCTTTAAATGTTAATTAATTCGTTGATATTTAAAATAGATCCATTTAGTTCTATCTCGTGACCTATTAATATGAAATATTCCGATTATATTCCGTAAGCGCAGTTCACGTCGTACTGGTAGATTCGACTGTATCTCGGTAGATGGCGTAAGTGTAGAAAAGATGGCGATAAAAGGGAATTATCGCTAACATCTGCAATAATTTTGCGTGGTTGGAAAAAAATATATATATCTTAATTTAAAATTAATAAATTTCATATAAAGCACGTTCTATTAATAATTTAATTCTATCAGATGATTTAATTTCAAAATTTAAAATTATTTTTATATACATTCGTTTTAATTTTGTGACGTACAACCAATCTAAATATAAATTATATTACAGAATTTTAATGGTTTGTTGATCCGTATCATATCGCTTTATGTTATTCCACTTTCCACTCACGAGATTAAAATTATATTCAAGACGAAGGAGAAAAAGTAGACAACTTAATCACAGGTTCACAAGTTTATCTGTCAACGTTTTCTTTTTCGTGTAATGTTATTCGGGGCCATATAATGGAAGATGCATTCGAATAAGTTACAACAGAATACATTAACTTCATTATTCCGCGCCTTTTCCAGTAAATTTATCATATTATTCGCCAAAGGGAGATTAAACTTAATTTAGCAAATACATTTCAAGCAAACTTGTATAATTTTTTATTTTTATTTTTAGCATACTCCTAATATGCTAATGAGTTATTTTGATTAATTATTGTATAGGCCCAATTTGTGTTGTTTTACATATTTTAAAATTCTTATCTCTGTCAAAATCTAAACTTTCAGATTTTTTTAAAGCCAAGATGGACTACAGTCTACCTTTAACATAGTTTTTTTAAAGTATAGATTTTTCAGAAATAAATTACAATAATTCTCTATAAAATTCGTTTTAAAAGTTTATTTTTACTAATTTTTGACAAGTTTTTCTTATAAAATTATTAGATTTACTGTTGTTCAGAATGTATAATAATTTTTTTTTCTTTACTTTCTTTCCTTCTTGACGTTTCTGGTTGAATTTCTCTTAAAATATAGGCTTTTAGAGAAGCTAGGACATATATTATCCTCGTTGAGTAAGATTATTTTATTAAATGCAACATTTTGTAACTTTGTATGCATTATTTTATTTCTATGGTAAATTTTTCATTCTATATTAATAATTAAATGAGGAATTTTTCTTTATTCACTTGGTTAAAAATTAGATATAGGAGTGATGATAATAATCCAAAAAGAAAATTATTTAAAAGATATTTTTGAGTAATTCTTTCAATGAATTTAATTTATTTATTATAAATAATAGAACTATACGAATTTTTAGAAATACGTAAAAATGTTTTTCGTATATATTTCCATCGTGTTTTTAAAAATTTACAATTTAGTTTTATTAAATTGTCTTTGTATTTTTCAAGATATCAGAGTCATTGCGACTGAATACAATTACAGTACTCTGAATACTTGAAATAGATCTGTTTTATATATGCTTACTGTTAGAAATGCTTTCTGTTGAGATTCTTGTGTATTAATTAATTAAACCAACTTTCTTTTGCAAACTGTAGTAAAAAATTGAATTTAATTAGTAATTTACATAAAAGATTTCTGTCTATTGTATAAAATAATAATGATATTCTCACATGTCGTGGCCTTTGTTTTGTATTTATAAAAATTGGATGTTAGAAATATCAATTAATTTTCTATTAAAAAATCTAATCTTTCGTAAAACCATAGAATGTGCAATTAATATTTATAAAACTAATACAGGCTTATATAAACCAAATTAAATTATTAAATTATAAATTTAATATTGAAATTAACTGACCTAATTACATAATTGACACAAATTATACTTTGTTCTTCCGCATTTTTGCTGTTAATAATAACTGTGGCACATGTTTGAACCCATGTAAATCCACCATTTTTATTCATAAAACGGTAATAACCGCTCATAACTTGTCCCTTATTTATCACTGTAAAGATAAAATTCAAAAATGTATTATTAAAACAGGATGTAAAATGAATTATTGCTACTTTAAATAAAATTTTCAATTATATTTAATGGTATGTTTAGTTAAAAATACTTTTAAAAGCTAAATCGTTTTATTTATTTATTTCTTTTTACAAAATTAAATTCGTGAATAGTTTTATATACTTATGTGTTTATAACTGAGAATTTGAACCATGCGGATGTTGTTATTACTAGTAAAAAAGACAGCGCTAAAAGGTTTTACAGTATTAGAACTTTATATATCAAAACTCTATACAATTTAAAGGCAACGCCTTTCAACTATTCCCATTAGTCATTGTCAAGCTAGGATGTACACAAGACAAGTTGTACGAAGATAAACTCGATTTCCATTTTTATACTTCTCCTCCCTTCTACTCGAAACATACCGAAACTTATTAGCATTTACTATACGATTTGACAAACTATAGTTAAGATTTCAACGAAATTGTCGACTAATATAAAACGCATTCCAATACACAGCTAACAATTGTTCTTTAGAAAATGCTGATCCTTATCTCAGAATGCCCGCTTTCATCGAATATCAAACTGATCTCAAACATGATAACTTGAATTTTCTCTAACATCTATCGAAATCCCTACTTCCATTTTCCGATATAGATATACTCTTAATATATTCATTCAAATCCTGAAGTTATATCTAATATGATAACCGTACTATCAATAAAACTGAGGTATGTATGATTTATAAGACTGAATTTTTAGAAAATGCTACATTATTACATTTTTATACTTTAAATCAACGAATAAAATACGAATAATACGAATAAATCAACGTTGCTTATACACAATTATGTTTAATTGTATATTAATTTAAACACTAATTCATAAGCAATTATCTAACTTATTTAAAAATGCAATTCTATGCGGTTTCGCCAGAGAAAAACACATATAGGCCTAATACTGGATAGTCACTATTTTGGCACACTTATCGTTATATTTAAAGGGTAAGAAGTGGACGAAAGCGTAGGTGATCCGTGATTCATCTATGACTCCGTCTAAGTGGTCCGCGGACAACTTTAAGAACCAATAGTTTAAAGTAAATATAAAATTAAATTAGCTGAAATTAATTCGCCAAATTTTAACGTTGTAGTAACTAAAATTGTCACTCATTTTAAATGAAACAATTTTATGATACAATTTTCGTAACTTTCTGTCGGATAATCTTAATTTTTCGTTTCCAGAAAACTGTCTTTATAAAAGTACTATTTATTAACAAAAATTAGAGAAAATTGTTTCTTGTACAGTGAATTATTTTCATATACTTTTGGCAATTAAATTAATCCGAAATAAAATCATTTAAAATTAATAAAAATTAACATTATTTAAATTAAATTTATATTATAGCCTATACAGTATAATGTTTTTCGTATAGATAATAATAATAATAATAATAACAAAATTAATTCTAAAAATATGCAATTAATTAGAAATATTTGCAAAAATATTTAAATATAAAGTTAAGTTGATGATAAAGGTTAAAGCAATAATGTTATCGAAATCAATATTCTCTATAAATAAAATGAATTAACTTAGTAGAAATTTCTGTTAAAAGTCACGTCTAAAATTTAATCTAAAACAATTATAATTAATTAATTCACAAATTTATAATCTGAAATTTAAGAAACTGGTCTAAAAATAAAAAATAAGTTTGCCATAAAAATGAAATTTATAATTCTATTTCGAAATATTTAAATAGACCTTATACAAGATTTTTGACTGATAAATTGAAAAACATTAATTTTTTTTCATAATAAAATTATATATTACAAATTCATACATAATTAAATATATATAATTAACCAATACAGATATAAGTTATAAAACATCAATCATTTTTTATTTTGAAATTAATGATTGGATAAAATGATATACCGGATGATCGTAATTAAAGTACCACTATCAGCGCTGTCTGGAGAGATATTTAGCAAATTTAGTATGATGACATTTCAGGACATGAAGAAGACATTTCCGCAAAAAAGAAATACGAAAATTCATTACTGTGGTGATGCAAACAACGAAAAACAGTCGACTATTAATCAGTACGATTTTTTATTATGAGGGATATTTAAAAAAGCGTGGCTTATCGTGGACACGTTGCATATTTGACAGCCTTGAAAGACAGTGTCACATCGCATGCAAGAAGCATCACAGAGGATCAATTACGGTCGGCCATTGAACACACTGTTCATTGCCCTCAGGTTTTACACCTTCAGAATGGGGACCAGATTAAGCAGTATCCTCTGCATCGCTAAGGTCTTTATAGCATGAGCGTTTTGCACAAGTAAAGTGTTTGTTGCTTGCAGCGTCGATAAGTGCTATAGTGATGAGTTTTGATGTGTTTTTTTATGGAGCTGTCTTCTGCGTGTCATGAAATATCATACCAAATTTGGTTGCATTTGGACTTCTAAATATCTCTCCAGATAGCATTGAATTAAGTAAATAAATTACGACCACCCGGCACATTGATAAACTACACGACACTTGAAAAAATATATATATTTTTTCATTTACATTTAATAAATGACATTATTTATTTTATTTATAAGCGTGAGTACATAACAGCCTATGACTTATATATCACAAAAAATTTCGATTACATATACGAGAGGGCATATGGTTAAAGCTTTATAGTTGAATCGACATTAAATACAATTACTGAATGAATAAATTATTTACAGCCATTTTGTTATGGCGTATATTTTGTGTACAGTACAAAGATTTATTTCAAACAAATATTTAAGCATATTACACATATGAAAATATGTGTAATATGCTTGATAGAAGTGTGTTTATCATCTTTTTCATTTTTTAAAGTTTTATTTTAAAATTTAATACGTTTAATTCTATATTTTTTATATATGAGTTAAAACTTTTGACGATTTGACGCCTTATTTACAGTCAATATACAGACCATTGTTTATTGTCTAAAATTCGGCTCTAGTTTCGGGCTTGAGTATTAAGCCATAAGATATACTTCGAATTAGTATATTAATTTTATGTAATTAACAATCTTTTTCCGATTAAAATTAAGGCACTCTCCTGGTTGTATAGTCGTAAACTTGCTACTAATATAGCGTATACTGTAAATCATTTTATTTTAAAAACCTTCAAATATATTTAATTATCTGCAAGAATAATTTTACTATATATCTTTAAATAAATTAATATTCATGATTTTATACTATTAACAGAAAGTGCCAAATATTTTAAAACAAGTTAAAATTTACACACTCTTTACGAAATAAATAAAATAGATATTGCTAGTTTTGACTAAATTACAGTATATAAGAATACATAATGTTTAAAAACTTAATAAATTAGAAAATTATGTAATTTGATTTCTATATAGATATAGTAAATAAATAAGCTGTTTGAAATATTAAAAATAAGCTTAAATAGGATTACGGTTCTTTTTATCTTTTGTATGCCTTCAGTCTGTTTCACAAATGGTAATTTTTCACTATAATATTAATTTTAGCAAAAAACTAAACTTTGTAGAAAATCCTACATAGCGAGTAATAATTTTATACTATAACGACTTAGAAACGTTTATAAATTAATAAAATATTTTAAATTTTAGGTAATTACATAAATAATTTTAACTTCATCTTCGAAAAAAAAAAATTCTTTTGGATATACGGTAACGTAAAATTTAAACATATTATTAAATTCTATATTATATACTTCTTTATATAATAAATTTTTAAAAACTGATGAAAATTTTTACTATTAAATTGATATAAAATCAGAAAATATTATTTTGTTGATAAATTATTTCCTTTTTTTATATTTCATGAAACTTATAATACGATATTACTAATTCTATCTTTATTCTCTACAAGTTTATCAAAATTTTCCATTACTTACTTATTTATTATTATTATTTTGCAGCGATTTATTTGTAATTTAATTTTATAAATGTAGAAACGATATATAAATCAAAAATATGTACATTAAACAGCATTTTATTTAAAACAATAAATTATTTGTTTTATTTTATAGATAATAATCTACAAATTTGTGAATAATCTAATTTAAATAAAAGCTTGTAATAAGCTAAATAATATATTCAAATTTAAAAAGTAGTTGTATTGTATCAATCTGATTGTATAATTTTTGATATTATCTTTTGCCATTTCATAATTATAAAAGACCTTCGTGATAAGGAAACTTTTTAAATATTGATAGAAACAATTAACAAACATATACATGCTTTATTTATTACAGTACCGATCTATAAAAAATTTTTCTTTTTATTTAAAATGATTCCATTCAAATAAAACTAAATTCTTATTATATCTAGTATATTGCATGTAATTAAGTGCTTCGTTCAGAAATTATAAAATTAAATTAATTTTATATTCATTTATAATTAAAATATACTCTTCTATGATAGTCTATTTACAGCTGCGAATTTTTTTGAATTTTATTTTCCTCAATTTCACTATTCATTACTAACATAAGCTAAACAAGCTGCAGCTTAGGACCTCACACTTTTACATGTATCGTTATTTGGTGGAGAGGAAGGGCCTTTTATATGTTATAGCTTAGGGTCACAAGTTCAGCCTGTCAACAGAAGTTATAAAATATATAGCCTATATTATATGATGGCAATTTGTATTATCATTTCGTCTTATCATACATTTTTATCACTTACAATTAACGAATTTTAATAATATCTTACTTTGTATCAAATGATCTTAGTGATATTTCACTAAAATTTTATCTTCTGAAATTATTTCTACTTATATAAGATCCGGTTATTAAAGTTGTGAAAACAATCTTTGGCTTTTCGATTCACTCGTGAGAGATTTTTATCGTTATTTCTTTATATTTCTAAACAAAATGCCTAGAAAATAACTTGAGTCTAAAACTAAGTCATTATTTAAATCCATATATAATCCGCACATAGTTGATATATGAAAATATATCAAAAATTTATAATATTCTTTAATAAATATCTTCAATTTGAACTTCATAGTAATTGTTCTTTATATTAGAAAAGTAATAATTTATATATAAATTTCTAAAAGAATTTCAGAATAAAAATAAACCCCAAATTAGCCTGCTTTAAGTTTAACAATTATTTTAATAAAATAATAAAAATCAGTTAAGTTATTTGATTTATATTATAATATTTATCTATTATTTATGAGTTTTCAACTGCTATCTTTCTTGAACTTTTTAAAATAGATAATATTTCGTATAAAATATATGTGTTTTTGTGAAGTAAAACATGGCATGTAATTTGCATTTGTTTGCTTGTAATGATGGCTAATATGTTATACTGGCAAATGTTTATACCTATATCGTGTTCAAATGCTATTAAGATCTAAATATCTATGCTAGTTGTTGTAGATTAAGCAAGAAAGAATTCAATTAAAATTCAAAAGATGAAAACTTCTGTCATCTTGTTTGTCATTTATACAAATAACATATAATTATGGAATAAAATAGTGTTCTACATTATAAGTAAATAATGTAATATTTATTATAGCATGCCTAGAGTATATAAATTGAAATTATAGAAAATAATTTGAATAACGATTTTTAAAAAATATATATTTAAGTAATGCGATTAATTCTACTAATAAATAGAATAAAGAAAATACAAAGTTATCTTACAAATTAAATGATTCAAAAATACATTTTTCATTTTAAAATTGAATAATATTTGTATTTAATAATTAATAAAATATGATAATATTTCAAATATAGAATTGAAATACTGTATAGATGCTGAATGAGGAAAAATTATTTAAAATAGTTAATAATTATGACATTTTTAAATTCTTTTGTTTATTTAGAATTTAGAAATGAATTGTTAATAAATTACAGTTTATATTTTCTTTCCTTCAAACAATTTATTTAACATAACATTTCTTTTTAAAATTTTTAATAGTGCTGAGTATTGTATTCAATACTTTTTCTCCATCTTTTATTACAGTAATTAAGGAGATGACGACTTCAACTTTTTATATTTTAAATATTTAATCTTAAAGTAAGTTTTATAAATAATTTATTCATGTCATTAATGTACTTCAATTATTTTTTTTTATTAGCAATAAGTCTCAAAAACTGAGTTTTTCTATAATAATGGATGCTATAAGTTAATTATATACTAGCTCTATTCGTAAATAATTTATTTAATTTGTTTAAGAACTTTATTAAAAATTAAAAAGGTTTCAAACATAGTCTATGTTGAATGCTCAAATTATTTTTGAAAAATACTAAATTTTAAGTCAATATATTTATTATTTTAAATATTTTAAACAATTTTATATATGATTTGTCATCTGCATCTCTTTCAGAATTGAATAATAATCTTAATGACGAAATAATAATAATAAATTCTTTAAATAAGTTGTATTACATATGTATTTAATAGCTCTAATTGATGTTTAAATGTAAATATATTTGAATTTAATTGTTATGATTTTAAATACAAAAATTTATAAATAAAATACTTATTTTTAGTAAGTTTATTTAACCATGTCAGAAATGTTTTCTAAATAAAAAGTAACCTATACAGGATGTTTCTTGACTCTGGAACTACAGAAGTTACGTTTATCTTTGGTTATTCTTTTACATGTAAATCATGGCGCTAAGTAAGAAGGAATGAATTCAAGCTATTTTGATGGTAGGGATCCGCAGTCAGCGTTAAATTGCCAAAAAGTTTAACAGGGTGCATCCAGGTTGTATGTGATTGATGGAAAATCTAAATGCAACCTGTTAAACTCTGACGGCGAATCCACACCATCAAAATAACTTGTATTCACTCCTCCTTAGGGCATGTTTAATAAGTCTAGAACCATAAGAGTTACGTTGATATTTGTTTATTCTTTCACATTTATATGTAAAAGAACAAACAAATATCAACGTAACTCTTATGATTCTAGACTTATGGGATACACTGTATATAAGTGGCATTTTAAAATATCGAATTCAATATTAATATTAAATTATATAATTGATTCGGTCACTTGTGATCTGGTCAGTAACTTTAAAATGAAGTATTTTGATTTTTTTGAGGGAAACTACTTAAATATTGAACTCAAAACAATAATAACAGAATTCTTGAGTAATATCTAATAGGCCCTATGTGGTGTTTGGTGCATGAGAACTAAGATTAGATAAACCGAATAAAATACAAATTACAGTTATATTACGAGCAATCTAATCATGCAATAATATAAATGTTTCTACTTTTTTTTAATTTTGAGTATTCAAATTGGTTTTTATATAAATATAAAGCGAATATATTTGATTTATATTTACGAGATTTATTTTGTATATTGTAAATCATATTTATCATGGAGAATTAAGCGAAAAACATTCTGTTTCATTACAGACAAACAAAAACATAGTGATTATGAATGATGTACGAAGAAAGTACGAAGAAAGTATTTATTTCGTACGAAGAAAGTACATTTACGAAGAAAGAATATTTATTTAGTACGAAGAAAGAATATTTATTTCGTACAATATGTTTGTATCCAAAGGAAAAAATAACAGAAAATAGAAAAATTTATTCATATAAAATTGAATAAACTGGATGAAAATTAGAGACTGATATACGGCGAAAAATGTATAAGCAATTATTTGGTAATACGATCTTAAATAAGATATTAAATGCAATCAAAACATATTCTAAAGAATTGTATTTAGACTAATTATTATTTAAATTTTATACTTCTGAATCTGAAAAATTTGTAAGTCAAACTAAAGATAAATTGTAATACTCTGAAACTATAGGAAACTGTGCAAAAGATTTTGTCTCTTGCTTAAAACCCAACCAATTATTTTCTGATGGATTTTTTTAATGAGTAGGTTCTTTTGGAAAAAATCGTTTCAATAATTTTTTACACGTAATTCTACGGGATAAATAACAACTTTATTTGAACATATATCCAAGGAACTTTTGGAAGATCTAAGGAAACTTTGATCTTTTCTTGTTTTTTTTCCCAGTAAACTGAAAAATTCATCCTATGAAAGCCTAAAATATAAGCCTAAGAATTAATTATAAATATTTTACGTCCTTTACAATACTTAAAGTAAAAACGAATAAGGTCGGTGTACGGGTTAAATGTAATTTAATAAATTACAAATATAATTTTTTNTTAACACAAATAAAGTTTCCGTTTTAATTATAAATGGATTTATATAAAAAGTAGATTATTTTTTTTAGAATTTCACTATATTAAAAATTTTTTATTCGAAATTTCAATTCAAAATCACATTTTAATTAATTGTCATTCAGATTGAACTCCATTAACATATATTTTCTTAAAATAAAGAGGGTTGGAAGTTGATATATGATATTTCACCTTTTGTTCTTATCGCAATATTCGTCGTTAACAAAAAAATACCACTTAAGAGTAAATGTAGTTTGATAGCACTTTGAGCAGTCTTAATTACAGAAACAGAGAAATAAATCAAGAGTCAAATGGGGAAGAAACTTTTTTTAGAGCTTTGTTCTACTTTACCTATATCTTTTATGATACCAGGCTTATAGGAAATTTTCCTATACATTTAATGGTTCGATTTAATGTTATTTAATCGCACAAGAATTTATAAATTACAATTCGAATCTTAAGAATGAATTTTAAGATTTCTCATTTATTATAATTACTTTTTGTACAATAAAATTTCAGAAGTGTACTTAAATCACTTATAATAATAGTTATAGAAAGATCTTAAATATTTAAAACAGTAATAATTATGTACTTTAAATAGAAAATTTTTTAATTTGAATTATAATTATTAAATAAAAACATTACTAAATAACCAGCTTAAGCTTTATTTGCCATTATTTAAAAGTATCTATTTTAAGAACCTACTGGAAGAGTAACGATTCTTTAATAATACAACCGCGTTATTGAGGTAATAACTCGATACTCTTTCCGGGGTCAAGAAATGCCATTGATATTCTTCGAACACTGCATCTTAGTTTATCCAGCGCATATATATTCGACATAGCAGAAAAACAAGATAGGTCTACAGAGAAAAAGCTGCCGGCGGCTTTTAATCTATAAACAGATATTGCGAGATAGTTTACTAAAATAATCGGTAAAAAAAAATTCCACAAGAAATATTCTATAAGAAGCTTGTTATAATAATAATAAAGAATGTCTACTAAAAAATGCAACAACTTTTTTGTATTTTTAAACATGATATTAACGATTATTTCTGTTATTTTAATGAGGATCATTTAAAAAACTACGATCTTAGCAACCTTCAATAATACCAATTCAAAAGAATCGGCAATGTTTGTTTTATGACATATATCAGGCGAGCATTTAGAAGTTCCCCGGAGCTTCTATTGAAGGTATAATTTGGGGGGACTGATTATTTTAATTCCATTAAACTAGCGAGGCAAAAATATGGAAGAAACTTATTGGCATTGCAATCACGTTCGTCTGAAAGGAGAAACATTGAATTGCTCTGAATGGTAATGTCCCGTTATTTATCGTTCGGCCAGCGTGTAATTTATAATTCAATATGACGTTAAAATGATAAAGTATTTACCAGTTATCTACCAAATCTACTTTATGTTTGAAGAACAGGGAGAATTTTTTCTAGAAATGAAACTTCTCGTTTGATTTGTGAAAATATTCGAATAGAAACTAATCTTTATAAGTGACTTCTCGGTTCAAAATAAAATATTTAAAATCCGTAATATTCTGTTACGAATTTTTTTTTTTTTTTTTTTTGGCAAAAACACGATTTTGTTTAATTACCTGGCGTATAGTCAAAATCTCAATTATTATGATTCTATTCTAGAATAAATGATAATTAATGATTAATGGTATTTTGTTATTGAATTCGAAACAAATTTATTTTCGAAAATAACTTTAAACACAAAGAACAGAAATTCCTGTAATAAATATAAAGTAAAAATACAGTCGAACTTTCATAAAGAGCCACCTGCCAACAACGGCCACTTGTAAATAGCGGCAAGATTTTCAGGAAGTTTTATTTTTATGAGTAAAAATGCGTAGCGTACAAAATAACCTATAAACAACGACCATCGTTTCCCTCAGTGGTCGTTGTTCAGAGGTTTGACTGTAGTAAATAAAATAAGACATATTTACAGTGGCGCGTTATCCTATGGGTAAAAGGGAAAATTTCCTGTGTCTCCATCCACAGTGGGCCCCAAACCAATCTTTTATAAGAAAATATTTCCCTCAAAAAATTCCTTGGAAAAAATTCAAATCTATTTATTAGTATTTTAAAGTCTAATTTAAAGCTATATATTTGATATGAAGAACGATTTCACAACTGTACTATTTTGCAAATGGTAAAGTAATATAGAAAGAACTGGTGATGAATAGAGTTTAAATTCAAAATATATTATCGCTTTACAACGAAATAGTTCGAAAAATCAAATTTAAAATAAATAAATAAATAATAATTCATAAATCAATTTATAAACATAATACTTTGTGGGCCTATTTTAATTCGAAAAACTTTATTTATTATATAACGTGTAATCACAATCAAATAGAATATTTATTAAAAGAACTTACAGTCTATGTGACATTTCCTTAATTTCTGTACATCTTGTCCGTGACATAAAGTATACATATTTTTACCAGTCAGTTCTTCAGCTGTGTAGTCAAATAATTCTGAAACTCTGTAAGAGAAAAAATAGATAATTCTTACGTTACTACAATAAAGAAATGACTAATTGAAAATATATGAAAAATTATTGATTTTAAAGATCGTTTAAATGAAAATAAAATAATAAAATATCCTGCCTGGGTTCACAATGAGCAATTCTGAAGTCAAAAGTCAGCCTTGTCACAAACATATCATTTTCCAACCTGACTTCATTGACTGAGGGAGGAGGTAGAGCAATGGCCAAACCAACCATACCCATTACATTGGGTGGTTGTTTCCTGCTGTGTGAGAATGTATATTGAGGTCGAAGGTGACACAAGACTAGCACCACCTATAAAAACCATATACAGTAATTCTTTAAATAATAATAATACATTTACATAAGTTGATTTAAGAAATTCAAAACCATTTCCATTTTAAATATATTATTATGTATTTACTAATGGAAAAATAAATTATATTAACTAGTTTAACTTTAAAAACTTATTTTAGTTATATATATTTTTTAGTAATTTAATTTAAATGTGTAATTTTAGTAACAATATCTTAAAAATCTGCGATAGAAATCATTTTATATAATAAAGACAATGCATTTCAATATCCTTTATACATTCATAATTGGCATATATTTTGATTTTAAAAGGAAAAGATTGATCTGTTTCACGTTGAATCGCATAAGCAATTACACGGCATTCATTAAAAATTGTACAAACAATTACATTATTCAGATTTAAATATTTATTCTTTGTTTGCATTTCGCTGTCAATATTGTTAAATGTTAGCCTATGATAATAATGTACTTAAGTATTTTCGGTAATAAATTATCAATGTGTATGTTTTCCTTGTCGAATTTAAAGGAAATTTAAAGGAAAATATGACTTATGATTATTTTTTTATAATTTACATTTGAAATTTCCTGTAATTTACTCTTTGGAGCCATGAGTACTTATTGAATTTATGAAAATTTAAGGCTATAAAAATGAAAAATTAAGTTATTTTCGGAAGAAAGCTTTTTACTTGATTTCATATTTTAAATTATCTAGAATGGACTTCAACTTATTAAGTCAGTATTGTTAAAAAAAATTCATTTAATAATTTAATTTTTTTAATTATTTTAACACAAATAAAGTTTCCGTTTTAATTATAAATGGATTTATATAAAAAGTAGATTATTTTTTTTAGAATTTCACTATATTAAAAATTTTTTATTCGAAATTTCAATTCAAAATCACATTTTAATTAATTGTCATTCAGATTGAACTCCATTAACATATATTTTCTTAAAATAAAGAGGGTTGGAAGTTGATATATGATATTGCACCTTTTGTTCTTATCGCAATATTCGTCGTTAACAAAAAAATACCACTTAAGAGTAAATGTAGTTTGATAGCACTTTGAGCAGTCTTAATTACAGAAACAGAGAAATAAATCAAGAGTCAAATGGGGAAGAAACTTTTTTTAGAGCTTTGTTCTACTTTACCTATATCTTTTATGATACCAGGCTTATAGGAAATTTTCCTATACATTTAATGGTTCGATTTAATGTTATTTAATCGCACAAGAATTTATAAATTACAATTCGAATCTTAAGAATGAATTTTAAGATTTCTCATTTATTATAATTACTTTTTGTACAATAAAATTTCAGAAGTGTACTTAAATCACTTATAATAATAGTTATAGAAAGATCTTAAATATTTAAAACAGTAATAATTATGTACTTTAAATAGAAAATTTTTTAATTTGAATTATAATTATTAAATAAAAACATTACTAAATAACCAGCTTAAGCTTTATTTGCCATTATTTAAAAGTATCTATTTTAAGAACCTACTGGAAGAGTAACGATTCTTTAATAATACAACCGCGTTATTGAGGTAATAACTCGATACTCTTTCCGGGGTCAAGAAATGCCATTGATATTCTTCGAACACTGCATCTTAGTTTATCCAGCGCATATATATTCGACATAGCAGAAAAACAAGATAGGTCTACAGAGAAAAAGCTGCCGGCGGCTTTTAATCTATAAACAGATATTGCGAGATAGTTTACTAAAATAATCGGTAAAAAAAAATTCCACAAGAAATATTCTATAAGAAGCTTGTTATAATAATAATAAAGAATGTCTACTAAAAAATGCAACAACTTTTTTGTATTTTTAAACATGATATTAACGATTATTTCTGTTATTTTAATGAGGATCATTTAAAAAACTACGATCTTAGCAACCTTCAATAATACCAATTCAAAAGAATCGGCAATGTTTGTTTTATGACATATATCAGGCGAGCATTTAGAAGTTCCCCGGAGCTTCTATTGAAGGTATAATTTGGGGGGACTGATTATTTTAATTCCATTAAACTAGCGAGGCAAAAATATGGAAGAAACTTATTGGCATTGCAATCACGTTCGTCTGAAAGGAGAAACATTGAATTGCTCTGAATGGTAATGTCCCGTTATTTATCGTTCGGCCAGCGTGTAATTTATAATTCAATATGACGTTAAAATGATAAAGTATTTACCAGTTATCTACCAAATCTACTTTATGTTTGAAGAACAGGGAGAATTTTTTCTAGAAATGAAACTTCTCGTTTGATTTGTGAAAATATTCGAATAGAAACTAATCTTTATAAGTGACTTCTCGGTTCAAAATAAAATATTTAAAATCCGTAATATTCTGTTACGAATTTTTTTTTTTTTTTTTTTGGCAAAAACACGATTTTGTTTAATTACCTGGCGTATAGTCAAAATCTCAATTATTATGATTCAAGTTAAGGCTATTTCACAAATCAGTTGTTAGAAAAATTTGGCTTTAAACTTAGAAAAAAATTAGTCAAAAAGTAGGGCAAACGTTTTTATTTTTCATTTTTAACTCTAATAATCAATATTGAAAATGGTTCTAGTCTTTATTTAAATCCTAATATTTAATTTTCAATGTATCAAAATATTTTCGTTTAAATTATTCTGCAAAATCCTAAGACGTACAGAATTAATTTTGATAAAGCAATTGCAGATATCCTAATTAAAATTTTTATATATTTTGAGAATATTCTTAAATACAAAGCATTAAAACATTGAGTTTAAAAGAGAGATTGATTCCATAAAAGACTTACTCAATCTTATCACAGATTATGATGAATTTAAATTGATTTATGAAGTGAAATTTTATCTCTGATGATTACATTTGGAGTCGAGAATAGACCTATTTGTTATTTCCAATATGTTTCTCTATAATTCACATAAATAAAAAGACAATATGCAAGTCAAAAATATGTATAAGACTTTTTATATATAAAATAGGCCAGACAGAAAATAAAGAAAAACTGAAATGCTCATAAAATAGTCATGGCAATTCCCATTCAGTTTGGAAGCAATTTTTACTTCTAATGCAATTGCACCCATCTAATTACCATTCACTCTTTTCTGAGTGTTCAACCAAGAAGGGTAGCAACCCTCTAGTCTCTCGAGTACTGCTTACATTTAAAGCGAGGGGATGATCGGTGCCTCTGTAGTGATAAAAATCGAGTGCAAAATCGTTTACGTTCCCTTCACTCTCTATAAGTCGTGGCAAAACGGCGTTACATCTATTACTAAAAACTAATTTTCTGTCAAGGTTATTTGAATGCCATTTTACCTCTTTAATGCATCTCTGCGTAATGAGGCCACATATAGATTTGTTTAAAAATTCTATCTGATGAAGCACGTCGACTGGTTTTTCTTTTAATTCTTTAAGTTTGGTTTTTAAGAAAAGGTCTATCGGCTAATGGATAGCAGAGTGAAAAGCATTAAGGAATACCTGCTTAGTGAAATTTCGACTAGGTAATTTTTTAAATGAATGATTTATTAAATATTTTTTATTTGAAAACTGTACACTGAATGCACAGTATCTTCGTCAGTTTTGTATTTTCAGTAGCGCGTTATCCTATGGACAAAAAAGAGAGTAACTGCGTGGGGCTCCACCTGAAACCAATGTTTTATAAACTCATTAGTGTAATAAGAATATCGAAATTTAAATTTAGGCTATATCTGGGACCCTAGATTTTCGGTCAGGCGCAGGGTCCGCATCCTGCGCCTTAAAAAACGAACGAGGAAACCTGGGAGAATTCACCAAAATCTCCCGAAAAAAAATGTTTGAAATCAACGCTGTACATAGGGTCTGTAATTCATATTTGCCTGGGGTATCGTGAATCTATAACGCGGCACTGTATATTTTTTAAATCCTTTTCCTCGTAGAACAAATCAACAAATCACCAATCTCCTTCAATCATTCTAATTTACGGTGACAGAAATCAAATCCAAAAGATGGAAAATTAAGTCAGTTTTATGAGTCCATTCCTTGCATTTAAGATTTTGAAAACCCCCAAAGGCAACAATTCCCCGAGCACTGTAGTAACAATCAGAAAAGGCAAACGTTAACAACTTTTCCTGGACATAACATACTGTTTAATGAGATCTGAGAAAACTCCCAACGCGACTTGCAATCGCCACACACACCAGATGAAGAGTAATGAGGAAGTGTGGACCTTACTAGTCTGTGTAAATCTCCGTAGTTAGTATCCTAATTGCTAGACAACAGACCACTCGTCCGTATACACTCCCTATTGATAATTACAATCAATTAAACAATGCTGCAAAGTGAAACAAGTTGGCGAAACTGTTGAACGCTTTCAACGATTTCGGGATAATCCGAGTTTCGGAACTTTTACGGCTGATAAGGTAAGAATCAAACGATTCGAGAGATTGGTCGTAAAACGTCTCTTCTTTTCTATCCAATCCCTTATACTTTACTTACCCTATAACCTGAAGACTTGAAATGGCAACCACGTTTCGTCAGAGTAGATTTCATTCGAATACAAAACGACCTTTCAAAACCTTTGTAGGGTGTTGTGTTGTTCAATGTCATAACAGGAGCTGATTATAAAAATAGTAAATTTATAAAATTAATCTTTATAATATATAATTTAATTCAATCATAAAACTTAAGTTATTCTTTACGTTTGCAAGTACTGTATTGGAAGATTAATGTTAAGTGTTTGTTTTGTGCTGCCATCTAGAGAATGAAATCTGAAGTTTAATAAACACACCTCTGATTTTCAGAAGTACTTTGTCACGAAAACTTTCATTATTTTTTTAAAATAATTTACATTTTGTGCCGGATAAAAATTTTTAATTTTTACTGGCATAAACTTTAATGACTTTTATTTTTAGTATCTTAAAGGAATTTATTTATTAACATATCTGATTGAATATCTTTTAAGGATTTATCTACAATTTTCTGTAAAGAATTATAATTAATTAACTTAATAAATATTTATAGTCAATTCCTTTTATGTAAATGCAATGATTTTTAATAAATGAAGTAAATTTTTTCTTCTTTATATTCAAGTCAATCATTTTGTTTTTAAATCTTTTCTAATCACTTTTAACAGTGTACAAATGACTAAATAATTACAATTTTTGAACTTGAATTTAAAGATAGATTAGGTGGTACTTATTTATAATTTTGTGTTATAAAAATCCTCCTAATCTATCATTCGTTATCTCTAAATCTCAGTTAATTAATTTTCAATTAACACGATTTTTAACATATAAAAAGTAATATCGTAGACCAATTTCAGACAAATAAATCATCTTGTCTTCTTTTTTTTTAAGAGTTACAACTATAAAATTTAGTAAGCATTTTATTAAAAGAATATACCATTTCTGTTAGACATCGCAACAAACTAGTTACCTTGCCTTTCGAGGCCTGTTGGGGTTGACGGTCCACCAGGTGCGGAAGATGATCCATCATCAGATCCAACTGATCCCGGAGAGGGCATAGGTTGAGTCTGAGTTAGATTGATACCTAATTGTTCCGCTAATTCTGCATGGTCTTGTTGGTGACAGTAGTCGAAAATACTGCTCCCTGTCATTTCTACCTGTGTAGATCATGTTAATTCGTGTTTAATACTTTTTCTTTTAATAAAATGCAAATAGAAATATAATTTTTTAAAATAATTTAATTAATTTATTATTTTTATTTTGAATGTGGAATAGTTCAATCAAATTTTAAGTAAAATTATCGAATATGAAATTAATATAGATTCGGATTTCAATGAATATTTTAAAATTTAAACGTGATAGTACAGTTATATCTTTCAAATACTAAAAGAAATGTTAAAATTATATTTATTTATATGACAAATTCTGTAAAAATTATTCATCTAACGTTATTCTATTTTTATAATTTTACTTTCTTGCTGGTTTAGTTTATGGCTTAGGTTTGGTTTATACTCTTTAGATGACATCACGTAAAACTTATTTTCCAATTGATTATAACAAATGACCCTATAAATTTGTCAAATTGAATTTGGTTCCTCTCTTCTTTTCCCGAAGAGCGACAGGTGGAAGAAGTAATCATAGTTTTACGCATTCGCATTCGTTACGTTGAGCGAAACGATTCTGATTTATGTCTTACCCATAATTTAAAAATAAATAACTTTTTATCTTATTAAATAGTCGTTTAGATTATTCTTAAGAAATGATATTATTTGAATCTAAAGAGGTGTTTATTCCTAATAATATTTTCAATGAAGTAATCACACGCATGGAGAAGCATAGAGATATCTATCTTGGATAATCAAAGCCACTAATCAGATTGTAACAACCAAGACGTCTCCATGCTCTCTACGGAACACACAACCGAAATTAATACAAATACGCATGCGTGATACTTACATATAATCGCGTTACTTCAATGCAATTAAAGATCACGCATGCGTTTCGTAACTCTGCTGCGATTTTTGTCGTCGAGTTTATTTGTGAGGCGATACCCGAAATAAAAAAAACACTTTTCCGACATTGAAAAAACATATTTCCTATTCGATTGGCGTTCGTTTCGCCATTATACAAACCTCAAAATCTCCAATTTGACAAGCGGATTCTTCCCCTTTCTGTAGCTGGATTGTGACGAAACGACAAAAATATATGACAATTCATTGGCTATTCTCACCACGTTTGTCACATTTATGACATTCGTCATTTAATAGGCAGTTGTACGTAACTATATTGTTACACCAATACTTTCCACGCTCCGTTAGATGCTATCATTCGGAAACGATAACATTATTAACACATTTATCTGAATGGTTCGGTGATTACTTTTAGGAAATAAAACATTAACCCATATTATGGGAAAGAGTATAAAATTATTTTAACTTATTAATTATCGTAAAGTGTTTTTACCCTTTTCGTGATTTGGGTATTCAGCTAAGAACATAGTTGTAGGCTATAAATGCAAGTACATACCAGATTGTGTTATTTCCGTAGTACAATGCATTTATATACATCCGTAATACAGATTAAGTGCTTACGCCTCTAGGCATAGATAACATATCAGATAATTATAGATATAAATATTAATTTCGTGATATAAAAGTTTTTACAATGATAAGGACTGAAACGGCCGCCAAACCTTTCGAGTTTTGATTCTCCAAAGTTTGCAATGTTAAGAAGGTAATTTATTGCCATACATCGTAGAAATTTTTGAGTTCTTATTAAAGTTAACCACACATTCATTAGATTAAAAGTCTAGTATCTCTACCCTCAAGCCATACCTGGCTGGCCTCTCAGGTATTTTAGGAACTGCAGATTTCTCCTCGCCAACCTTGCCCCATCAACTTGACACAGCAGTAAATTTTCTTGCCTTAACGAAGTTCAGCTAAAAATTCCATGAATTTTGTATAAAAAGGTAAAAAGGGAGGATCACAAAATACTACACTACTCTTTTTTTTTAAAATCTGAGTCCATTTTGTATTCCCATAAAAGTTGATGATTCAAAGTCGGTGATAAGAAGTTTGATGTTCCTCTTCAGCCCACGCATTGAAAGGTCTGACACCAATTGCCAAGGGTGGGACCAGATCTCTCGTTTTCTCTCTCTCTTTTTTGTTGTCGAAAAAATTTTAAACGGCCATGGTCTGTTTTGTAAACATAGATGGGAGGCTTTGATTCTTTGCCAATAGTGTAGGTTATAAAATAAAAACCCACTCAAAATGTAAATTTTATTTAAAAATTCATCAATAAGAAATTAAATGACTGAATATTAATGATATTGTTGAAATTAAATCATTAGATAGGCCATTATGGATCGTAAATCAGATGTAAACTTCTTTTTTAATTCTTCAATGAAAGTGTATTGAAACTTAATATAAAAATTATTCATAATTTTTTTTTTTTAACGAAAAGATTAAAAAATTCAATTTTACTGATTTATAATTTGAATCTCTGAAAATTTGAGTTTGATAAGATTGAAAAATTGACTTGTTTTATTTATTTTTTTAAATATAATTTTATAAATCAAAACATTATTTTAATCGCATCTTTAATATTTATAGACTATATTAAAATTATAAATTAATAAACATTCAAAATTACCTGAGAAAGTCCTAGATATATCGAAACTGTTTCGGAAATATACAAAAACCTGCCATCAGCTGCTAAAGCGAATGCAAATCCGTCTAATGACTGAAAAATACATAAATAATCTTCAAAATAAAGTTAAAATATTTAAATATTTATAAAGAAAAAAAGATATTTTAGTTTCATAATCTCTCCATAGATGGTTCTGTCCCTTATCTAATATTGAGATATGAGGCCATAAAATACACTCCTCTCTAATGTGTGCTATTTAAATACCTTTTAACTTAATAAGACTGTTGAATACAACTTTTATAGTAGATTGGAAACAAAAATAGATATTTTTTTCTTTTATTAAGGTTTTAATTTTAGTAATTATTTTCATAGTAACGCGTATAATAAAACGCTTTTATGTCATTTATATAAGTACATTTGTACATGGAATACCCCTTAAAAAATTATTATATATAACTACATCGCATATATTGTATATTTTATTAACTGTTATTAGATGTTTATAAAGTAATTTATCTCTTTTTTTCAATTACTGTAATATTGAACAGCTTTTGTAGTATAATTTTCAAATCTTATTAAGAAAAACTGATTCTTTGGTTATAATCGAATCTCCTTAACATTAGGGGCCTATTTGAGAGAATTATAATTAGCTATTCTCCCTTCCACTTACATTATACTCTAAATTAAGTCAAATAATAACAGCTATTATGAATAAAATTTCTCTAAATTATGGTTATCTATTGTTAAAAATGTTATTGTTAATGGAACTCAAATCCTGATAGGAGTGGTCGATGGACTAGGCTGTCCCGGTCAAATTTGATTGAAATCTGCTCTACATTCACCGATGTAACAGCGAAATGGTAGTTTAAACATAGGCCTATAGGAGAGAAAGCAGAAGGAGATTTAATCCCGTTGCGCTAGACAGTGACCTTGAGCTTTGCTCTTCCGTATTTTGAAAGGCACTCCTTGGATTTAGGGCTCCTAATGGGTAGATGTTATAACAAGTATCGTTGCGGTTGATGCTCGAAACTGCATGCAACAGGTTCAAATATTTACCGTCGACAGCAGAAATAAACGTATAAATAGGTGTTATAGAAATTCGTGAATTCGAAAATTGAAGTTTATTTTACTTTATTTTTAAGTACACAAGAGGCCAGTCCACTTTTTCTTCCTTAACCAGTCGCGCCAGAATAATGATTCTAATTCTAAATACGGCAGAAGATGGAAAAGGTGAAGAGTTTATCTCTATTTTCAATCATTTAAATGTCAAAGCGGCTAAAAGTGTTGGTAAAATGTGTTTGCATTCGCAGTTTTTCCTGTAGAAACTTCACGTTATCTAAATTCTGTTTTATAAGCATCATTTGTAAGATAAATTAAAGCAACATTTTTCAAATAATAATTTAACGTATTAAAGGCTGAAGTATACAATGTTTATCCTTCACGAAGTTCAGTTTTTTTTTTCTTTGGTCTTTTAACCGGTATGGAAAAGTGAAGATTCGATAAGAACATAAACTAAATATTTTATTTTAAAAATACTAAAGAATAAAACTTCACCTAAAAAATAATAATAATAAAGTTCGTGGCATGAGAAATTTTCGGTGTTAATATACAAAACGTGATATCGCCAAGCGGAGCTAAACCATTGTTACAGTAATTACTTAAGGAGGATGGAGATTATAGACTGGAAGAAGATTTATAGGATTCTTACCTACACGTAACTTTACCACCGAAATTCGTGACGTAGGTGTTTTAACTATCACGCGTTACAGGAATACAGGCTACCGACAAATTACTAGTTTGAATTCCTACCATAGATACATCAATAATGTGTTGTCAGTTCTTTTAAATGACAACCCATGAGAAAATATCCTTGTTTGAATAAGGAAAAAAAAATCTTAATGCCTTTAAACAAATCTTTAATTTGATTTCAACCCGGAATATTATGATAAGACATTCATTTATTAAGACTAGTTTAAAAAATAAAGCCATTTAAGATTTTTTATTATATCATTATTCCTAATGCGCTGTTTTAGATCTAAGCCGTTAGCAATAATAAATCTTTGTTTCATCAAAATTTCCATCTGACTGTATAATTTATAAAACAAAAAAATTGAAATATAGTCTAGATGTAAACACACCTGGAAATCTAGATGAATAAATTAGATTTTATGATAATTTTTGTGTATTAAAGTTTAGGCCTATTAATGTCTCGCTAGCTAATCTGTAAGAAGCTTTTAAAAAATGAGTTCGATCCCGAAGTTTTAACTTAATCATCGAAGAAATAAATCTCATATTTTAATTTTGACAATTAGATTTATAAAATAAAATAAAAAAGAATGGGGAAATATGAAGCAGGAAATTCATTTCCTTAATTATTAAAGCCAGATTGAAGCACCCTTCTCATTCGGATGATAATGAAGTAAAAGCGCCATATTTTATATGGCTAATGTGTGCATAGTTAAAGGTTCAAACATCAAATGATATTACTCACCTGGAGGATGTGTGTCCCCTGATGTTGTTCAAATATCTCCATGGCAACTGCTGTCATAGATCGCGGACGAAGAGGAGCACCTACAACACGCACAACATCGTTCATATTAGTTTGTTTAATTTAATTTCTTGGCTATTCGGTGAAATTTTAAAATATTTAAAACTTAACTATCATCCTAGAACAAATTATTATGANTGTTTGAAGAACAGGGAGAATTTTTTCTAGAAATGAAACTTCTCGTTTGATTTGTGAAAATATTCGAATAGAAACTAATCTTTATAAGTGACTTCTCGGTTCAAAATAAAATATTTAAAATCCGTAATATTCTGTTACGAATTTTTTTTTTTTTTTTTTTGGCAAAAACACGATTTTGTTTAATTACCTGGCGTATAGTCAAAATCTCAATTATTATGATTCAAGTTAAGGCTATTTCACAAATCAGTTGTTAGAAAAATTTGGCTTTAAACTTAGAAAAAAATTAGTCAAAAAGTAGGGCAAACGTTTTTATTTTTCATTTTTAACTCTAATAATCAATATTGAAAATGGTTCTAGTCTTTATTTAAATCCTAATATTTAATTTTCAATGTATCAAAATATTTTCGTTTAAATTATTCTGCAAAATCCTAAGACGTACAGAATTAATTTTGATAAAGCAATTGCAGATATCCTAATTAAAATTTTTATATATTTTGAGAATATTCTTAAATACAAAGCATTAAAACATTGAGTTTAAAAGAGAGATTGATTCCATAAAAGACTTACTCAATCTTATCACAGATTATGATGAATTTAAATTGATTTATGAAGTGAAATTTTATCTCTGATGATTACATTTGGAGTCGAGAATAGACCTATTTGTTATTTCCAATATGTTTCTCTATAATTCACATAAATAAAAAGACAATATGCAAGTCAAAAATATGTATAAGACTTTTTATATATAAAATAGGCCAGACTGAAAATAAAGAAAAACTGAAATGCTCATAAAATAGTCATGGCAATTCCCATTCAGTTTGGAAGCAATTTTTACTTCTAATGCAATTGCACCCATCTAATTACCATTCACTCTTTTCTGAGTGTTCAACCAAGAAGGGTAGCAACCCTCTAGTCTCTCGAGTACTGCTTACATTTAAAGCGAGGGGATGATCGGTGCCTCTGTAGTGATAAAAATCGAGTGCAAAATCGTTTACGTTCCCTTCACTCTCTATAAGTCGTGGCAAAACGGCGTTACATCTATTACTAAAAACTAATTTTCTGTCAAGGTTATTTGAATGCCATTTTACCTCTTTAATGCATCTCTGCGTAATGAGGCCACATATAGATTTGTTTAAAAATTCTATCTGATGAAGCACGTCGACTGGTTTTTCTTTTAATTCTTTAAGTTTGGTTTTTAAGAAAAGGTCTATCGGCTAATGGATAGCAGAGTGAAAAGCATTAAGGAATACCTGCTTAGTGAAATTTCGACTAGGTAATTTTTTAAATGAATGATTTATTAAATATTTTTTATTTGAAAACTGTACACTGAATGCACAGTATCTTCGTCAGTTTTGTATTTTCAGTAGCGCGTTATCCTATGGACAAAAAAGAGAGTAACTGCGTGGGGCTCCACCTGAAACCAATGTTTTATAAACTCATTAGTGTAATAAGAATATCGAAATTTAAATTTAGGCTATATCTGGGACCCTAGATTTTCGGTCAGGCGCAGGGTCCGCATCCTGCGCCTTAAAAAACGAACGAGGAAACCTGGGAGAATTCACCAAAATCTCCCGAAAAAAAATGTTTGAAATCAACGCTGTACATAGGGTCTGTAATTCATATTTGCCTGGGGTATCGTGAATCTATAACGCGGCACTGTATATTTTTTAAATCCTTTTCCTCGTAGAACAAATCAACAAATCACCAATCTCCTTCAATCATTCTAATTTACGGTGACAGAAATCAAATCCAAAAGATGGAAAATTAAGTCAGTTTTATGAGTCCATTCCTTGCATTTAAGATTTTGAAAACCCCCAAAGGCAACAATTCCCCGAGCACTGTAGTAACAATCAGAAAAGGCAAACGTTAACAACTTTTCCTGGACATAACATACTGTTTAATGAGATCTGAGAAAACTCCCAACGCGACTTGCAATCGCCACACACACCAGATGAAGAGTAATGAGGAAGTGTGGACCTTACTAGTCTGTGTAAATCTCCGTAGTTAGTATCCTAATTGCTAGACAACAGACCACTCGTCCGTATACACTCCCTATTGATAATTACAATCAATTAAACAATGCTGCAAAGTGAAACAAGTTGGCGAAACTGTTGAACGCTTTCAACGATTTCGGGATAATCCGAGTTT
This sequence comes from Centruroides sculpturatus, assembly GCF_000671375.1. Classification (NCBI taxonomy): domain Eukaryota; kingdom Metazoa; phylum Arthropoda; class Arachnida; order Scorpiones; family Buthidae; genus Centruroides; species Centruroides sculpturatus. The sequence continues at coordinate 339,176 of NW_019384409.1, read as the reverse complement.
CGGAACTTTTACGGCTGATAAGGTAAGAATCAAACGATTCGAGAGATTGGTCGTAAAACGTCTCTTCTTTTCTATCCAATCCCTTATACTTTACTTACCCTATAACCTGAAGACTTGAAATGGCAACCACGTTTCGTCAGAGTAGATTTCATTCGAATACAAAACGACCTTTCAAAACCTTTGTAGGGTGTTGTGTTGTTCAATGTCATAACAGGAGCTGATTATAAAAATAGTAAATTTATAAAATTAATCTTTATAATATATAATTTAATTCAATCATAAAACTTAAGTTATTCTTTACGTTTGCAAGTACTGTATTGGAAGATTAATGTTAAGTGTTTGTTTTGTGCTGCCATCTAGAGAATGAAATCTGAAGTTTAATAAACACACCTCTGATTTTCAGAAGTACTTTGTCACGAAAATTTTCATTATTTTTTTAAAATAATTTACATTTTGTGCCGGATAAAAATTTTTAATTTTTACTGGCATAAACTTTAATGACTTTTATTTTTAGTATCTTAAAGGAATTTATTTATTAACATATCTGATTGAATATCTTTTAAGGATTTATCTACAATTTTCTGTAAAGAATTATAATTAATTAACTTAATAAATATTTATAGTCAATTCCTTTTATGTAAATGCAATGATTTTTAATAAATGAAGTAAATTTTTTCTTCTTTATATTCAAGTCAATCATTTTGTTTTTAAATCTTTTCTAATCACTTTTAACAGTGTACAAATGACTAAATAATTACAATTTTTGAACTTGAATTTAAAGATAGATTAGGTGGTACTTATTTATAATTTTGTGTTATAAAAATCCTCCTAATCTATCATTCGTTATCTCTAAATCTCAGTTAATTAATTTTCAATTAACACGATTTTTAACATATAAAAAGTAATATCGTAGACCAATTTCAGACAAATAAATCATCTTGTCTTCTTTTTTTTTAAGAGTTACAACTATAAAATTTAGTAAGCATTTTATTAAAAGAATATACCATTTCTGTTAGACATCGCAACAAACTAGTTACCTTGCCTTTCGAGGCCTGTTGGGGTTGACGGTCCACCAGGTGCGGAAGATGATCCATCATCAGATCCAACTGATCCCGGAGAGGGCATAGGTTGAGTCTGAGTTAGATTGATACCTAATTGTTCCGCTAATTCTGCATGGTCTTGTTGGTGACAGTAGTCGAAAATACTGCTCCCTGTCATTTCTACCTGTGTAGATCATGTTAATTCGTGTTTAATACTTTTTCTTTTAATAAAATGCAAATAGAAATATAATTTTTTAAAAGAATTTAATTAATTTATTATTTTTATTTTGAATGTGGAATAGTTCAATCAAATTTTAAGTAAAATTATCGAATATGAAATTAATATAGATTCGGATTTCAATGAATATTTTAAAATTTAAACGTGATAGTACAGTTATATCTTTCAAATACTAAAAGAAATGTTAAAATTATATTTATTTATATGACAAATTCTGTAAAAATTATTCATCTAACGTTATTCTATTTTTATAATTTTACTTTCTTGCTGGTTTAGTTTATGGCTTAGGTTTGGTTTATACTCTTTAGATGACATCACGTAAAACTTATTTTCCAATTGATTATAACAAATGACCCTATAAATTTGTCAAATTGAATTTGGTTCCTCTCTTCTTTTCCCGAAGAGCGACAGGTGGAAGAAGTAATCATAGTTTTACGCATTCGCATTCGTTACGTTGAGCGAAACGATTCTGATTTATGTCTTACCCATAATTTAAAAATAAATAACTTTTTATCTTATTAAATAGTCGTTTAGATTATTCTTAAGAAATGATATTATTTGAATCTAAAGAGGTGTTTATTCCTAATAATATTTTCAATGAAGTAATCACACGCATGGAGAAGCATAGAGATATCTATCTTGGATAATCAAAGCCACTAATCAGATTGTAACAACCAAGACGTCTCCATGCTCTCTACGGAACACACAACCGAAATTAATACAAATACGCATGCGTGATACTTACATATAATCGCGTTACTTCAATGCAATTAAAGATCACGCATGCGTTTCGTAACTCTGCTGCGATTTTTGTCGTCGAGTTTATTTGTGAGGCGATACCCGAAATAAAAAAACACTTTTCCGACATTGAAAAAACATATTTCCTATTCGATTGGCGTTCGTTTCGCCATTATACAAACCTCAAAATCTCCAATTTGACAAGCGGATTCTTCCCCTTTCTGTAGCTGGATTGTGACGAAACGACAAAAATATATGACAATTCATTGGCTATTCTCACCACGTTTGTCACATTTATGACATTCGTCATTTAATAGGCAGTTGTACGTAACTATATTGTTACACCAATACTTTCCACGCTCCGTTAGATGCTATCATTCGGAAACGATAACATTATTAACACATTTATCTGAATGGTTCGGTGATTACTTTTAGGAAATAAAACATTAACCCATATTATGGGAAAGAGTATAAAATTATTTTAACTTATTAATTATCGTAAAGTGTTTTTACCCTTTTCGTGATTTGGGTATTCAGCTAAGAACATAGTTGTAGGCTATAAATGCAAGTACATACCAGATTGTGTTATTTCCGTAGTACAATGCATTTATATACATCCGTAATACAGATTAAGTGCTTACGCCTCTAGGCATAGATAACATATCAGATAATTATAGATATAAATATTAATTTCGTGATATAAAAGTTTTTACAATGATAAGGACTGAAACGGCCGCCAAACCTTTCGAGTTTTGATTCTCCAAAGTTTGCAATGTTAAGAAGGTAATTTATTGCCATACATCGTAGAAATTTTTGAGTTCTTATTAAAGTTAACCACACATTCATTAGATTAAAAGTCTAGTATCTCTACCCTCAAGCCATACCTGGCTGGCCTCTCAGGTATTTTAGGAACTGCAGATTTCTCCTCGCCAACCTTGCCCCATCAACTTGACACAGCAGTAAATTTTCTTGCCTTAACGAAGTTCAGCTAAAAATTCCATGAATTTTGTATAAAAAGGTAAAAAGGGAGGATCACAAAATACTACACTACTCTTTTTTTTTAAATCTGAGTCCATTTTGTATTCCCATAAAAGTTGATGATTCAAAGTCGGTGATAAGAAGTTTGATGTTCCTCTTCAGCCCACGCATTGAAAGGTCTGACACCAATTGCCAAGGGTGGGACCAGATCTCTCGTTTTCTCTCTCTCTTTTTTGTTGTCGAAAAAATTTTAAACGGCCATGGTCTGTTTTGTAAACATAGATGGGAGGCTTTGATTCTTTGCCAATAGTGTAGGTTATAAAATAAAAACCCACTCAAAATGTAAATTTTATTTAAAAATTCATCAATAAGAAATTAAATGACTGAATATTAATGATATTGTTGAAATTAAATCATTAGATAGGCCATTATGGATCGTAAATCAGATGTAAACTTCTTTTTTAATTCTTCAATGAAAGTGTATTGAAACTTAATATAAAAATTATTCATAATTTTTTTTTTTAAACGAAAAGATTAAAAAATTCAATTTTACTGATTTATAATTTGAATCTCTGAAAATTTGAGTTTGATAAGATTGAAAAATTGACTTGTTTTATTTATTTTTTTAAATATAATTTTATAAATCAAAACATTATTTTAATCGCATCTTTAATATTTATAGACTATATTAAAATTATAAATTAATAAACATTCAAAATTACCTGAGAAAGTCCTAGATATATCGAAACTGTTTCGGAAATATACAAAAACCTGCCATCAGCTGCTAAAGCGAATGCAAATCCGTCTAATGACTGAAAAATACATAAATAATCTTCAAAATAAAGTTAAAATATTTAAATATTTATAAAGAAAAAAAGATATTTTAGTTTCATAATCTCTCCATAGATGGTTCTGTCCCTTATCTAATATTGAGATATGAGGCCATAAAATACACTCCTCTCTAATGTGTGCTATTTAAATACCTTTTAACTTAATAAGACTGTTGAATACAACTTTTATAGTAGATTGGAAACAAAAATAGATATTTTTTTCTTTTATTAAGGTTTTAATTTTAGTAATTATTTTCATAGTAACGCGTATAATAAAACGCTTTTATGTCATTTATATAAGTACATTTGTACATGGAATACCCCTTAAAAAATTATTATATATAACTACATCGCATATATTGTATATTTTATTAACTGTTATTAGATGTTTATAAAGTAATTTATCTCTTTTTTTCAATTACTGTAATATTGAACAGCTTTTGTAGTATAATTTTCAAATCTTATTAAGAAAAACTGATTCTTTGGTTATAATCGAATCTCCTTAACATTAGGGGCCTATTTGAGAGAATTATAATTAGCTATTCTCCCTTCCACTTACATTATACTCTAAATTAAGTCAAATAATAACAGCTATTATGAATAAAATTTCTCTAAATTATGGTTATCTATTGTTAAAAATGTTATTGTTAATGGAACTCAAATCCTGATAGGAGTGGTCGATGGACTAGGCTGTCCCGGTCAAATTTGATTGAAATCTGCTCTACATTCACCGATGTAACAGCGAAATGGTAGTTTAAACATAGGCCTATAGGAGAGAAAGCAGAAGGAGATTTAATCCCGTTGCGCTAGACAGTGACCTTGAGCTTTGCTCTTCCGTATTTTGAAAGGCACTCCTTGGATTTAGGGCTCCTAATGGGTAGATGTTATAACAAGTATCGTTGCGGTTGATGCTCGAAACTGCATGCAACAGGTTCAAATATTTACCGTCGACAGCAGAAATAAACGTATAAATAGGTGTTATAGAAATTCGTGAATTCGAAAATTGAAGTTTATTTTACTTTATTTTTAAGTACACAAGAGGCCAGTCCACTTTTTCTTCCTTAACCAGTCGCGCCAGAATAATGATTCTAATTCTAAATACGGCAGAAGATGGAAAAGGTGAAGAGTTTATCTCTATTTTCAATCATTTAAATGTCAAAGCGGCTAAAAGTGTTGGTAAAATGTGTTTGCATTCGCAGTTTTTCCTGTAGAAACTTCACGTTATCTAAATTCTGTTTTATAAGCATCATTTGTAAGATAAATTAAAGCAACATTTTTCAAATAATAATTTAACGTATTAAAGGCTGAAGTATACAATGTTTATCCTTCACGAAGTTCAGTTTTTTTTTTCTTTGGTCTTTTAACCGGTATGGAAAAGTGAAGATTCGATAAGAACATAAACTAAATATTTTATTTTAAAAATACTAAAGAATAAAACTTCACCTAAAAAATAATAATAATAAAGTTCGTGGCATGAGAAATTTTCGGTGTTAATATACAAAACGTGATATCGCCAAGCGGAGCTAAACCATTGTTACAGTAATTACTTAAGGAGGATGGAGATTATAGACTGGAAGAAGATTTATAGGATTCTTACCTACACGTAACTTTACCACCGAAATTCGTGACGTAGGTGTTTTAACTATCACGCGTTACAGGAATACAGGCTACCGACAAATTACTAGTTTGAATTCCTACCATAGATACATCAATAATGTGTTGTCAGTTCTTTTAAATGACAACCCATGAGAAAATATCCTTGTTTGAATAAGGAAAAAAAAATCTTAATGCCTTTAAACAAATCTTTAATTTGATTTCAACCCGGAATATTATGATAAGACATTCATTTATTAAGACTAGTTTAAAAAATAAAGCCATTTAAGATTTTTTATTATATCATTATTCCTAATGCGCTGTTTTAGATCTAAGCCGTTAGCAATAATAAATCTTTGTTTCATCAAAATTTCCATCTGACTGTATAATTTATAAAACAAAAAAATTGAAATATAGTCTAGATGTAAACACACCTGGAAATCTAGATGAATAAATTAGATTTTATGATAATTTTTGTGTATTAAAGTTTAGGCCTATTAATGTCTCGCTAGCTAATCTGTAAGAAGCTTTTAAAAAATGAGTTCGATCCCGAAGTTTTAACTTAATCATCGAAGAAATAAATCTCATATTTTAATTTTGACAATTAGATTTATAAAATAAAATAAAAAAGAATGGGGAAATATGAAGCAGGAAATTCATTTCCTTAATTATTAAAGCCAGATTGAAGCACCCTTCTCATTCGGATGATAATGAAGTAAAAGCGCCATATTTTATATGGCTAATGTGTGCATAGTTAAAGGTTCAAACATCAAATGATATTACTCACCTGGAGGATGTGTGTCCCCTGATGTTGTTCAAATATCTCCATGGCAACTGCTGTCATAGATCGCGGACGAAGAGGAGCACCTACAACACGCACAACATCGTTCATATTAGTTTGTTTAATTTAATTTCTTGGCTATTCGGTGAAATTTTAAAATATTTAAAACTTAACTATCATCCTAGAACAAATTATTATGACGACTACTTTTAAATATAAATTTTTTCCATTTTCTCGGTGATATTCCAGTAGAATTAAGAAAATTTATAATAAATAAATTACAGGCCAATAAGTTAAGTAGCGGGATTAAAGTATTAAACATTTTAATATTTTTATATGAAAAAAAAATACAATTTTATTATTGCACATCTTCATAAATTTATTTTTAACATTATTAATATAATTTAATTTATTGAGAAATCTGTAAATTTTTAAAATTAAATTACATTTTTAATAGATTAAAAAAAATGGATTTTTAAACCTATAATTTCTAATTTTATTATTTATTTTGAAGTTTAAAATGTTAAAAATTCGATATTCGTGACGATAATCAGTTTAAAGTTAAAAATTTTCACTTAAATAAGACTTGTCTAAAATGAAATTATTGAATTTTTGTATTTTTATTTATTCTGGAATTAATAAAATATGAAAAAAAACGAATTTTCAATAAATTAATACACTTAGTTAATAAATGTTTAATTGAATTTTACAGTAAAAAAGATGTTGTTTTTTGAAAAACTTGATAATAATAGTAATTTGTATCCAGAACATAAAAGTTTCATAAATATTGACACTCGTATTAAAGCAGATGTTGAAGTTTATACATTATTGAAATTTTCTGAATGAGTTTATTGGAATGATTTCAGACTTCGAATCTTATTTGCTTTTCAGTCATTGCAGAGATTCTAATAGAAGGCAGGGAGCACCTAAAGCAGATGTTCACCCCTGAGAGACATAGAAACCTCAGCCGTCAGATACTGTTTCCAACAAAAGAGAAAGGAAGCAAAGGAGTTTAAATTCAATGTACACACGCCTTGGGTTGCGTAATAAAGTTTACAAAGTGACTGGGCCACCGATCTAACACCCATTATAGGGAGAATTTGACAAACCTTGAGGGCACGGTGTAGAAGTGCAGTATAGCAGCTTTCCTGGGAGGATTAACTGCACAGATACAGTCGACTGTAGTTTCCATAATTTAATTGTTCTACCGGGCTATTTGTTTCCTTTGAGGATGGTTTTAGAATAATACAGTTTGGGTTGTACCTTTTTTGGACATCTAGCGGCAAAAGCAAAGTGTGGTATGGCTCTATATCAATTTATTCACAAGCAGAGTGAGAGAGGCGGATTCGCAGACTTTAAGAATTTGACTCACAGATACATCCAACCTAATTTTTGTTTCTTTTTCGTGCCGAGTCTGTATGTCAATATAAATGTCTGAATATGATGTCGATAGTAGCAGGACTCCTACAACCATTTATTGTATAGGATTTAGCACGAGATCAAGAAGTATAGACGAGCTGCGGGTGTCGTTACTATTGTAGTAGTGACAGGTCAACTTCATTACTGGAGTTCCAATATGGGAAGATAGAAATATATCTGCCATTTATTCGGCTTAGCTTTAGCCTGCCAGATTGACTCTAATGGTTTCCTGTCACGTGACTTGCAAATATGACGTCACTATGGCGTATGGGTTATGGCATATGTCGAGTCTGAAACCAATATGGATGTATTTATTCGTTGCTATTATCCCAAAGGTGAAAAGTGAACCATTGTAGTCCATCAATGGAGGCAGAGTGTAGTTCTAATCGAACTTAAAGTAGTTCATTTTTATGTAATAACTAATTAATAAATTCACAAATTATTCGTAAAATGTAATATAACTTATTAATAAGTAATTTGAATGATAACTAATTCCAAAATCATCGAAATTAATTTCTGAATAATTGTAGAAAATAATATTAAAATAATTAATTCTGTTATATTATTATTATTATGTGATCTATTACAATCAAACATCTAATTTATAAATGTCTGTTTGGGACAAAAATCCTTCTAAGTTATAATTCTAGAAATAAATCATATATAAAATTAATGTCATACAAAGAAAAGAAATATATAGGATAATTATAATATAGACTATAATCGAACAGCGAACATAAATGTTTGCACAAACAGAATTAATTTATGCTAAAAACTTAAAAGTTAAATTCTTGGTTTTAACATATAAAAGTTGTACAGTCACTGGTGTAATTTAATGCAGTTCTAAAATTTCGTGTGTCAGACACGTCATTAACGGGACCAATCCTCTCCCAAAGACATCGATGAATCATCCCAAGAGAATGATAGTTAAACTTTTCATCCAATGATCTATCGTCAAAGCTTTAAGTAAGAAACATGAACTCTTAAAATGGCAAAATCAACTTTAAAAGACTTCCAATTACCTACCCCGATTATCGAACTCATCTATAAAGGAAGAGTCAATCGTCCCATAGACACACCATTAAAAATCATTACCAAGAACCCAACAAGAAACACCACCTTTCCATTTACCCCAATTGGGTTAAAATAAAAAAAACATTAAGACTTAAAATGGGGAACGGCAAAGTATGTTCATAGCAGCGAAAGAACAGTCGACAAATATACACATTTGTATGACTAGCAGTCCGAGTTCCATTTATAAGGACCATGCTGTTTTTTGACAGGAAATTTATGGGTCACAATGAATGGGTGTTTATAGTTGGGTGATTTACAACTAGCTGCTTGGCAAAAGAAATCGTTGTGATAATGTTTCTGCTCTGTTAGCTAAGGTGTCTTTGAAGGAAGGTGACTCCCAACCCTGCAAGAGGGCTGTCAATTTCAGATAAATAGAGGTTCTCGCTATCTTCTCCCAGGCCGCCTCTTCGGAGGAGTTTAATCAACAAGGACTGCTATTTGACGTATGGCTTTCATCTTCGCCTGTTTCATTCTGTGAGATGAGACGTACACGGCCTCAACAGAATGACAATTGACTTCGCCAATCCGTATGGCACAACCACTCCATGCTAGCTTAGTCTCTATGGGTTATTACCCATTAATCTGTCGATACATCATTTTGGCAGCGCAAGAAAAGGTCTGAATCTTAACCACTCTTGTTTTGTTTCTTTCTGAGTAGGAATTGACATTGTCAGTCGCTATTCCGAATGTGAAAGTTCCAATTAATAACTCCCGTGTAGACGGAAACGCATCCGCATTACAACTTTGTTATGGATTATAAAACAAATATAAATGTATTATTATTAAATTGAAGACAAATATAATATCAGAAAAGCAGAAATCGATATTTATATTAACTATTTATATTAATTGCTTATTGATACTTCAAATCAATTATTTTTTATCATTACTTTCTTTTATGTTACGAAAATTTGTTTTTATTCTTTATTCGTTTTGTATTTAAGCCAATTTAAGAGAAATTTCTAGTTTAAAACAATTAAATGTAAATCCATTAAAGATACAATTTCAATTTTAAATTTAAGCAAACTTTTTGAATTAATCAGACAATATAAAAAGCATTTAAATTATTAACAATCTTAAACATTTGAATTTATTACAGAGAGAGGCAAGTAGTAATAAAGATTTATGTTGTCGTGAAAAAAACTATGTGTTTTTCGATAAAAATTCTACTTCATAAAGTTTGTAAAGGATACATTGATTTCTGTTTAATAACTTTCAGAATGCTCGGTCATCGACTGATTCGTTCAAGCTTGCTTTGATCATATTACTAGCTCTACGATTGGCAAATATGTTTTACTTAGACCGCAATCGTTATTGTAGAGAAATTTTTATATTTAATTCGTTATATTTCTTTATATTCTAAGACTTTTATATACAGATATAATACTAATATTTTAAAGTTTAGCTTGATATTTTTTTAGGTTTTGAATGACTTTTATACAGCGTTATTTTATTCTAAACAATAAACAAAGTATAATTAGTAATCATATAAAGAATTCGTATCATAATTTAATTATTTTTACAAATTATATATGGCAAATGTGTTACGTGCAGACTTATACGAATTATTTTATAAAGTAAAGTTTTATTAAAAATATCTTATAATTCATTTAATGGCTACATAAATATCTCGAGGCGTCCTAAGTTGAGAATTTTTAAACGAATAAAACCGCATTTGGTCCCCCACATCAGACTGTTATAACTAAAACTTCACATCGTTAGCTAATCTCTAAAACTAAAATCACCAACATCTCAAGAACCTAAAAGAATGACATTAATTCCATCCCCTAAAAGAAAATGTTATCGATAGTTTAGATTAAATTCCCAACTAGACTTTTGTAGTAAGTCTGTAAAACATCATTTCGATGTTTGCCCAGAGGTAGAACGATGGAGGGGAGTGGATTTGATCTTGTTAGCAATCGTCCTGCAGTGTCTGCAGCACAAAGTGCAAATCAACATTAGATTCAGCCTGGGACCTGACCAGCTGACCATAAAGAGCCAATGCTTCTCCCACGCACACTAAAAGGAAAAAAAAAAGAATAGGAATTTTTCTACTGACTCTTATTAGTAACCTGATTAAGGTAAATTGTCCTACTGCCATTTGATTTAGGTGCATTGTGAGGTTAGTGCAATCAACGATGGGACAGTGAAGCTTGGGAGGGACTCGGGGGTAGAAGAGGGAGAGTCACTGACGCAGCGAAGTCCTGATTACAGTATGGTCATTCAGTGTAGCCTTCAGCCACTCTATTCACTTCTTAGCCCTACGGTCACAGCTTCGGACTCTAATCTTGATTATCCATCTTAAATTTTCCATTATCATCATATGATTTGTTAACGTTTCATTTATTTAATTTAATAATAAGTTATATATTTTTATCCTTCTATTTCTCTGCACGTTTTTCTTATATAAAAATTTAAATTTAGGGCTTACAACAACTAAGACATTTAAGATGAAGTAATTTAATAACTTCATTTTCATAATATTGTTTTTTTCCAAAATAATACGCCCGCGAGTTACGTAACATTTTTTAAAATTTGTAAGTCAACATAACTCTTTTTATATCCAAATATATGAACTTCTAACACGACTAATATTTAATGTTATCTATTTTCACAAGCTTGGAACTGTTTTACACAATACGTTAACGAAGAAACAATGAAAAAGTTATTTTTCTTTCAATTGTATAGGCCTAAATATTTTTCTGCTATTTAAAATAATTAGCCAATAAAACGTAGAAAAATTATTTTAAAAGCATGTTTTTAACCCACATCACGATGACGAGGTCCTTAAAAAAATGGTTGCATCGACAAGAAGTGATGTAAGAATAACACAAACCGCTTTTTTTTTAGCCGTTTGATATAATTATCAAAGAAACGAATCATAAATGTCAACTCTAGATTAGTTTATGATATTTCTTTGAGGTCATACGTCCTCATATAATTATCCTAATGGCAATTTGCTTATTATTTAATTCCGATCATGGTTCGATTTTGTCACAAATTCTGTAAAAATAAATAATTCGATTCGAACTTATAAGAAGGATGAGTAATTCGAATATGATTGTATTTTATTCTTTATTATTATCCAGCTCTTAACATTAAATGAATACGAGCCCGGCTTTGATAGAGTAGCGAATACGTGATTAAAGAAACCGAAAAATTAAATTAGACTTTTACATTTTGAAATTGCAACGTATGATTTAATACTAATTCAAAATTCATTCTGGTTATTTTGATACTCGATTACGCATTAAAACGCAGTGGTACAACAAACGACTGCATAATGAGTAAAATTTGTATGTCTGGATAATCTTGTCGCTAATTTTGACTGGACCGTGTAATCCGATTATGCTTGACAGGTCGCTAATCAACAGTTGCGCTTCTACCATTTCCCTTTACTTGTGTTTACTAGATTTATGACCTTATATATTACCAAAAGATGTCATAACAAAACCAATTGGCGATGAAACGAAACGCCCAACACCCTGGTGTATAAGTGTTATGGGTATATTGAATATTAGAATACAACTTGATCAACGTCTCGGTTAATCTACTACTAAAACTAATTTTATTTTACACAAAAGTGGATATTTATTTCAATATATGGATTCGAAATCTAGCCATTAAGGTTTTTTATACATCAAATTTATTTAATTATATTTAAAATGTGATACTTAAATCTCCNTTAATCGCATCTTTAATATTTATAGACTATATTAAAATTATAAATTAATAAACATTCAAAATTACCTGAGAAAGTCCTAGATATATCGAAACTGTTTCGGAAATATACAAAAACCTGCCATCAGCTGCTAAAGCGAATGCAAATCCGTCTAATGACTGAAAAATACATAAATAATCTTCAAAATAAAGTTAAAATATTTAAATATTTATAAAGAAAAAAAGATATTTTAGTTTCATAATCTCTCCATAGATGGTTCTGTCCCTTATCTAATATTGAGATATGAGGCCATAAAATACACTCCTCTCTAATGTGTGCTATTTAAATACCTTTTAACTTAATAAGACTGTTGAATACAACTTTTATAGTAGATTGGAAACAAAAATAGATATTTTTTTCTTTTATTAAGGTTTTAATTTTAGTAATTATTTTCATAGTAACGCGTATAATAAAACGCTTTTATGTCATTTATATAAGTACATTTGTACATGGAATACCCCTTAAAAAATTATTATATATAACTACATCACATATATTGTATATTTTATTAACTGTTATTAGATGTTTATAAAGTAATTTATCTCTTTTTTTTTCAATTACTGTAATATTGAACAGCTTTTGTAGTATAATTTTCAAATCTTATTAAGAAAAACTGATTCTTTGGTTATAATCGAATCTCCTTAACATTAGGGGCCTATTTGAGAGAATTATAATTAGCTATTCTCCCTTCCACTTACATTATACTCTAAATTAAGTCAAATAATAACAGCTATTATGAATAAAATTTCTCTAAATTATGGTTATCTATTGTTAAAAATGTTATTGTTAATGGAACTCAAATCCTGATAGGAGTGGTCGATGGACTAGGCTGTCCCGGTCAAATTTGATTGAAATCTGCTCTACATTCACCGATGTAACAGCGAAATGGTAGTTTAAACATAGGCCTATAGGAGAGAAAGCAGAAGGAGATTTAATCCCGTTGCGCTAGACAGTGACCTTGAGCTTTGCTCTTCCGTATTTTGAAAGGCACTCCTTGGATTTAGGGCTCCTAATGGGTAGATGTTATAACAAGTATCGTTGCGGTTGATGCTCGAAACTGCATGCAACAGGTTCAAATATTTACCGTCGACAGCAGAAATAAACGTATAAATAGGTGTTATAGAAATTCGTGAATTCGAAAATTGAAGTTTATTTTACTTTATTTTTAAGTACACAAGAGGCCAGTCCACTTTTTCTTCCTTAACCAGTCGCGCCAGAATAATGATTCTAATTCTAAATACGGCAGAAGATGGAAAAGGTGAAGAGTTTATCTCTATTTTCAATCATTTAAATGTCAAAGCGGCTAAAAGTGTTGGTAAAATGTGTTTGCATTCGCAGTTTTTCCTGTAGAAACTTCACGTTATCTAAATTCTGTTTTATAAGCATCATTTGTAAGATAAATTAAAGCAACATTTTTCAAATAATAATTTAACGTATTAAAGGCTGAAGTATACAATGTTTATCCTTCACGAAGTTCAGTTTTTTTTTTCTTTGGTCTTTTAACCGGTATGGAAAAGTGAAGATTCGATAAGAACATAAACTAAATATTTTATTTTAAAAATACTAAAGAATAAAACTTCACCTAAAAAATAATAATAATAAAGTTCGTGGCATGAGAAATTTTCGGTGTTAATATACAAAACGTGATATCGCCAAGCGGAGCTAAACCATTGTTACAGTAATTACTTAAGGAGGATGGAGATTATAGACTGGAAGAAGATTTATAGGATTCTTACCTACACGTAACTTTACCACCGAAATTCGTGACGTAGGTGTTTTAACTATCACGCGTTACAGGAATACAGGCTACCGACAAATTACTAGTTTGAATTCCTACCATAGATACATCAATAATGTGTTGTCAGTTCTTTTAAATGACAACCCATGAGAAAATATCCTTGTTTGAATAAGGAAAAAAAAATCTTAATGCCTTTAAACAAATCTTTAATTTGATTTCAACCCGGAATATTATGATAAGACATTCATTTATTAAGACTAGTTTAAAAAATAAAGCCATTTAAGATTTTTTATTATATCATTATTCCTAATGCGCTGTTTTAGATCTAAGCCGTTAGCAATAATAAATCTTTGTTTCATCAAAATTTCCATCTGACTGTATAATTTATAAAACAAAAAAATTGAAATATAGTCTAGATGTAAACACACCTGGAAATCTAGATGAATAAATTAGATTTTATGATAATTTTTGTGTATTAAAGTTTAGGCCTATTAATGTCTCGCTAGCTAATCTGTAAGAAGCTTTTAAAAAATGAGTTCGATCCCGAAGTTTTAACTTAATCATCGAAGAAATAAATCTCATATTTTAATTTTGACAATTAGATTTATAAAATAAAATAAAAAAGAATGGGGAAATATGAAGCAGGAAATTCATTTCCTTAATTATTAAAGCCAGATTGAAGCACCCTTCTCATTCGGATGATAATGAAGTAAAAGCGCCATATTTTATATGGCTAATGTGTGCATAGTTAAAGGTTCAAACATCAAATGATATTACTCACCTGGAGGATGTGTGTCCCCTGATGTTGTTCAAATATCTCCATGGCAACTGCTGTCATAGATCGCGGACGAAGAGGAGCACCTACAACACGCACAACATCGTTCATATTAGTTTGTTTAATTTAATTTCTTGGCTATTCGGTGAAATTTTAAAATATTTAAAACTTAACTATCATCCTAGAACAAATTATTATGACGACTACTTTTAAATATAAATTTTTTCCATTTTCTCGGTGATATTCCAGTAGAATTAAGAAAATTTATAATAAATAAATTACAGGCCAATAAGTTAAGTAGCGGGATTAAAGTATTAAACATTTTAATATTTTTATATGAAAAAAAAATACAATTTTATTATTGCACATCTTCATAAATTTATTTTTAACATTATTAATATAATTTAATTTATTGAGAAATCTGTAAATTTTTAAAATTAAATTACATTTTTAATAGATTAAAAAATATGGATTTTTAAACCTATAATTTCTAATTTTATTATTTATTTTGAAGTTTAAAATGTTAAAAATTCGATATTCGTGACGATAATCAGTTTAAAGTTAAAAATTTTCACTTAAATAAGACTTGTCTAAAATGAAATTATTGAATTTTTGTATTTTTATTTATTCTGGAATTAATAAAATATGAAAAAAAACGAATTTTCAATAAATTAATACACTTAGTTAATAAATGTTTAATTGAATTTTACAGTAAAAAAGATGTTGTTTTTTGAAAAACTTGATAATAATAGTAATTTGTATCCAGAACATAAAAGTTTCATAAATATTGACACTCGTATTAAAGCAGATGTTGAAGTTTATACATTATTGAAATTTTCTGAATGAGTTTATTGGAATGATTTCAGACTTCGAATCTTATTTGCTTTTCAGTCATTGCAGAGATTCTAATAGAAGGCAGGGAGCACCTAAAGCAGATGTTCACCCCTGAGAGACATAGAAACCTCAGCCGTCAGATACTGTTTCCAACAAAAGAGAAAGGAAGCAAAGGAGTTTAAATTCAATGTACACACGCCTTGGGTTGCGTAATAAAGTTTACAAAGTGACTGGGCCACCGATCTAACACCCATTATAGGGAGAATTTGACAAACCTTGAGGGCACGGTGTAGAAGTGCAGTATAGCAGCTTTCCTGGGAGGATTAACTGCACAGATACAGTCGACTGTAGTTTCCATAATTTAATTGTTCTACCGGGCTATTTGTTTCCTTTGAGGATGGTTTTAGAATAATACAGTTTGGGTTGTACCTTTTTTGGACATCTAGCGGCAAAAGCAAAGTGTGGTATGGCTCTATATCAATTTATTCACAAGCAGAGTGAGAGAGGCGGATTCGCAGACTTTAAGAATTTGACTCACAGATACATCCAACCTAATTTTTGTTTCTTTTTCGTGCCGAGTCTGTATGTCAATATAAATGTCTGAATATGATGTCGATAGTAGCAGGACTCCTACAACCATTTATTGTATAGGATTTAGCACGAGATCAAGAAGTATAGACGAGCTGCGGGTGTCGTTACTATTGTAGTAGTGACAGGTCAACTTCATTACTGGAGTTCCAATATGGGAAGATAGAAATATATCTGCCATTTATTCGGCTTAGCTTTAGCCTGCCAGATTGACTCTAATGGTTTCCTGTCACGTGACTTGCAAATATGACGTCACTATGGCGTATGGGTTATGGCATATGTCGAGTCTGAAACCAATATGGATGTATTTATTCGTTGCTATTATCCCAAAGGTGAAAAGTGAACCATTGTAGTCCATCAATGGAGGCAGAGTGTAGTTCTAATCGAACTTAAAGTAGTTCATTTTTATGTAATAACTAATTAATAAATTCACAAATTATTCGTAAAATGTAATATAACTTATTAATAAGTAATTTGAATGATAACTAATTCCAAAATCATCGAAATTAATTTCTGAATAATTGTAGAAAATAATATTAAAATAATTAATTTTGTTATATTATTATTATTATGTGATCTATTACAATCAAACATCTAATTTATAAATGTCTGTTTGGGACAAAAATCCTTCTAAGTTATAATTCTAGAAATAAATCATATATAAAATTAATGTCATACAAAGAAAAGAAATATATAGGATAATTATAATATAGACTATAATCGAACAGCGAACATAAATGTTTGCACAAACAGAATTAATTTATGCTAAAAAGTTAAAAGTTAAATTCTTGGTTTTAACATATAAAAGTTGTACAGTCACTGGTGTAATTTAATGCAGTTCTAAAATTTCGTGTGTCAGACACGTCATTAACGGGACCAATCCTCTCCCAAAGATATCGATGAATCATCCCAAGAGAATGATAGTTAAACTTTTCATCCAATGATCTATCGTCAAAGCTTTAAGTAAGAAACATGAACTCTTAAAATGGCAAAATCAACTTTAAAAGACTTCCAATTACCTACCCCGATTATCGAACTCATCTATAAAGGAAGAGTCAATCGTCCCATAGACACACCATTAAAAATCATTACCAAGAACCCAACAAGAAACACCACCTTTCCATTTACCCCAATTGGGTTAAAATAAAAAAAACATTAAGACTTAAAATGGGGAACGGCAAAGTATGTTCATAGCAGCGAAAGAACAGTCGACAAATATACACATTTGTATGACTAGCAGTCCGAGTTCCATTTATAAGGACCATGCTGTTTTTTGACAGGAAATTTATGGGTCACAATGAATGGGTGTTTATAGTTGGGTGATTTACAACTAGCTGCTTGGCAAAAGAAATCGTTGTGATAATGTTTCTGCTCTGTTAGCTAAGGTGTCTTTGAAGGAAGGTGACTCCCAACCCTGCAAGAGGGCTGTCAATTTCAGATAAATAGAGGTTCTCGCTATCTTCTCCCAGGCCGCCTCTTCGGAGGAGTTTAATCAACAAGGACTGCTATTTGACGTATGGCTTTCATCTTCGCCTGTTTCATTCTGTGAGATGAGACGTACACGGCCTCAACAGAATGACAATTGACTTCGCCAATCCGTATGGCACAACCACTCCATGCTAGCTTAGTCTCTATGGGTTATTACCCATTAATCTGTCGATACATCATTTTGGCAGCGCAAGAAAAGGTCTGAATCTTAACCACTCTTGTTTTGTTTCTTTCTGAGTAGGAATTGACATTGTCAGTCGCTATTCCGAATGTGAAAGTTCCAATTAATAACTCCCGTGTAGACGGAAACGCATCCGCATTACAACTTTGTTATGGATTATAAAACAAATATAAATGTATTATTATTAAATTGAAGACAAATATAATATCAGAAAAGCAGAAATCGATATTTATATTAACTATTTATATTAATTGCTTATTGATACTTCAAATCAATTATTTTTTATCATTACTTTCTTTTATGTTACGAAAATTTGTTTTTATTCTTTATTCGTTTTGTATTTAAGCCAATTTAAGAGAAATTTCTAGTTTAAAACAATTAAATGTAAATCCATTAAAGATACAATTTCAATTTTAAATTTAAGCAAACTTTTTGAATTAATCAGACAATATAAAAAGCATTTAAATTATTAACAATCTTAAACATTTGAATTTATTACAGAGAGAGGCAAGTAGTAATAACGATTTATGTTGTCGTGAAAAAAACTATGTGTTTTTCGATAAAAATTCTACTTCATAAAGTTTGTAAAGGATACATTGATTTCTGTTTAATAACTTTCAGAATGCTCGGTCATCGACTGATTCGTTCAAGCTTGCTTTGATCATATTACTAGCTCTACGATTGGCAAATATGTTTTACTTAGACCGCAATCGTTATTGTAGAGAAATTTTTATATTTAATTCGTTATATTTCTTTATATTCTAAGACTTTTATATACAGATATAATACTAATATTTTAAAGTTTAGCTTGATATTTTTTTAGGTTTTGAATGACTTTTATACAGCGTTATTTTATTCTAAACAATAAACAAAGTATAATTAGTAATCATATAAAGAATTCGTATCATAATTTAATTATTTTTACAAATTATATATGGCAAATGTGTTACGTGCAGACTTATACGAATTATTTTATAAAGTAAAGTTTTATTAAAAATATCTTATAATTCATTTAATGGCTACATAAATATCTCGAGGCGTCCTAAGTTGAGAATTTTTAAACGAATAAAACCGCATTTGGTCCCCCACATCAGACTGTTATAACTAAAACTTCACATCGTTAGCTAATCTCTAAAACTAAAATCACCAACATCTCAAGAACCTAAAAGAATGACATTAATTCCATCCCCTAAAAGAAAATGTTATCGATAGTTTAGATTAAATTCCCAACTAGACTTTTGTAGTAAGTCTGTAAAACATCATTTCGATGTTTGCCCAGAGGTAGAACGATGGAGGGGAGTGGATTTGATCTTGTTAGCAATCGTCCTGCAGTGTCTGCAGCACAAAGTGCAAATCAACATTAGATTCAGCCTGGGACCTGACCAGCTGACCATAAAGAGCCAATGCTTCTCCCACGCACACTAAAAGGAAAAAAAAAAGAATAGGAATTTTTCTACTGACTCTTATTAGTAACCTGATTAAGGTAAATTGTCCTACTGCCATTTGATTTAGGTGCATTGTGAGGTTAGTGCAATCAACGATGGGACGGACAGTGAAGCTTGGGAGGGACTCGGGGGTAGAAGAGGGAGAGTCACTGACGCAGCGAAGTCCTGATTACAGTATGGTCATTCAGTGTAGCTTTCAGCCACTCTATTCACTTCTTAGCCCTACGGTCACAGCTTCGGACTCTAATCTTGATTATCCATCTTAAATTTTCCATTATCATCATATGATTTGTTAACGTTTCATTTATTTAATTTAATAATAAGTTATATATTTTTATCCTTCTATTTCTCTGCACGTTTTTCTTATATAAAAATTTAAATTTAGGGCTTACAACAACTAAGACATTTAAGATGAAGTAATTTAATAACTTCATTTTCATAATATTGTTTTTTTCCAAAATAATACGCCCGCGAGTTACGTAACATTTTTTAAAATTTGTAAGTCAACATAACTCTTTTTATATCCAAATATATGAACTTCTAACACGACTAATATTTAATGTTATCTATTTTCACAAGCTTGGAACTGTTTTACACAATACGTTAACGAAGAAACAATGAAAAAGTTATTTTTCTTTCAATTGTATAGGCCTAAATATTTTTCTGCTATTTAAAATAATTAGCCAATAAAACGTAGAAAAATTATTTTAAAAGCATGTTTTTAACCCACATCACGATGACGAGGTCCTTAAAAAAATGGTTGCATCGACAAGAAGTGATGTAAGAATAACACAAACCGCTTTTTTTTTAGCCGTTTGATATAATTATCAAAGAAACGAATCATAAATGTCAACTCTAGATTAGTTTATGATATTTCTTTGAGGTCATACGTCCTCATATAATTATCCTAATGGCAATTTGCTTATTATTTAATTCCGATCATGGTTCGATTTTGTCACAAATTCTGTAAAAATAAATAATTCGATTCGAACTTATAAGAAGGATGAGTAATTCGAATATGATTGTATTTTATTCTTTATTATTATCCAGCTCTTAACATTAAATGAATACGAGCCCGGCTTTGATAGAGTAGCGAATACGTGATTAAAGAAACCGAAAAATTAAATTAGACTTTTACATTTTGAAATTGCAAAGTATGATTTAATACTAATTCAAAATTCATTCTGGTTATTTTGATACTCGATTACGCATTAAAACGCAGTGGTACAACAAACGACTGCATAATGAGTAAAATTTGTATGTCTGGATAATCTTGTCGCTAATTTTGACTGGACCGTGTAATCCGATTATGCTTGACAGGTCGCTAATCAACAGTTGCGCTTCTACCATTTCCCTTTACTTGTGTTTACTAGATTTATGACCTTATATATTACCAAAAGATGTCATAACAAAACCAATTGGCGATGAAACGAAACGCCCAACACCCTGGTGTATAAGTGTTATGGGTATATTGAATATTAGAATACAACTTGATCAACGTCTCGGTTAATCTACTACTAAAACTAATTTTATTTTACACAAAAGTGGATATTTATTTCAATATATGGATTCGAAATCTAGCCATTAAGGTTTTTTATACATCAAATTTATTTAATTATATTTAAAATGTGATACTTAAATCTCCTTTTAAAATAAATCACAATAAACATTTCCTATCCTTATATATATTATGATTTTTAATAGTATATTAAACTAAACTGGTATTTTTTTTTACTTAAAATTCTCTTCTTATCCGTGAAATTTATTTTTTGAGTATCCAAATATATATGTTTAAGCTTATATTATTATTAAATTTTTTTTACAGCGACCCATAGACCTACATTAAATCTAGGATATTAAAGATTTATGGCTTTTATTAAAGATAATTTATGTAATAAAAATCTAAACCAATTACAAATTTATATTATAGACATATTTTTATTCACACATTTCGTGCATAATAATAAGCATAAATGGAATCGGATAATTTTTTAAAAAATTTTTACTGTCGAAACTAAAAATAAAATTTAAATATTCATGTGCAGTACAAGTTGGCTAATCTTTTTGTCAATTAAATTAATATAATTTCAAGCCAAAATTAAACGGTGAGTGTATCTTAATAACGATTCTAAAGAAGCATTTCTCTGTAATTTTCTAGTAAGCTAGGCACTACTAAACTACTAAAATTCTTATTACGAAAATAGTTGAGAAACTTCTACCACGATTTTTTTCCTTCTTCCGTAAACTTAAAATAAGAATTTTAATAGAAAACCTTCATTTATCTTACCCAAATTACAAATTTGTAAGAAAAACTAATGATTTGGGGTTGTTGGAGATCAGACAATTTTACAGACAATACGTGACCTACCCTTTAGCCAACAGAAAACAAAAGAACACGATTAATGGAACAACAGGTTGTGCAAACGAAAAACGAAGTAATTTGTCGTCTCGAATTAAAAACACAGCAAAGAATGTACTTGTTCTCCTCTTTAAATTATACGCTGTTCAGTTAACTTCTATTGTTACAATTAAGTCGAGGTGCGTACCTTAATGTGGAGGGGAATATAAAACTCCCATGAGGATTACGTTAACCATTTAGAAAAGAAGGGATAGTGAATGAGAGTAGAATTTAGCTTGTTTAAAAACAACTTTCTATCCGAGAAATCATAGCTTGGTCATTAGGAATACTCAAGCCATGTAATTGGCCATTAACAGGGAATGAAGTCGGGCAGCAATCAGGCACAGGGGTGAGAAATCTAGACAGCACAGAGGAGGATGTTTGTCTGATGGATTATATGTTTTATTCATTACACACTGCTTGCAGTAGGGATTTTTCACACCTTAAGGATAGGTACCGAGCCACTTACTTGATAAGGTCATCCGAATCTGAATCGAACACTTAATTTGCTAAGTTCGGATCAATGGAAACTTGAACCGGTCGACTGGCTAATAGATGACTAAAGCAATTTGATCTGGACAAAGTCTATTTCTCTCTCCCTTTTCTCTCTATTCTTTCTGTTTGTGAACGGTTTCCATCCTTTGTTTTCTTTTCCGAGTTAAAGTTACCGATTAGATTCTCAAAAGTGTTATAAGTATCAAATAAAATATTGAGATGAGTTGATTTTCCCAAACCTAACCATAGCCTTCTTTATTAAGTTAGCAGCACCAATTAGGCCTGAGGCAAATCCAAGACTCTATTAAACTGATCTATCCATAGTTTAAGAGAAAAGCTCTATTAATTCGAAAAGACAAAGCCTAATAAGACCTGAAATTGTATTGGCCTATATATTAAGAGTTTTAATAACGTGAACCTGCCAGCGCCAGAAAAATCTAATATAGTGTAGGCTTGTCATTTATAATAATAACGGCATTAATGTTGTGACATTGATTAAGGGACATGACTAAAAGATTGGTAATTTATTTGAGAATCGTTTAACTATTTTAACTAAAAAAATCAGCGTAAAAATAGACCCGAACGTAACCTTTTATAAAACGATGATCAAAAACATCTTTCGTGGCTTAAAAATAGATCAAACTCCACCATACGAATTGTTGCTAACAGTTGATTATCGATAAAAATAATTTATTACCAGGATATATCAACATAATGTACACAAATCTATCTTTAAACATATTAAGGTTAAATTAAAATCTATGAATTAGTTAGTTTTTTAAACATGATAAAAAGTAGGATGATGTTTAAGATTAATGGAATGATTAAAGTTCTTTACTCCCTCTTCGAAACGTAAAACATTCACCCAACTTTAATATATACAAAATATATTTATATAAATTAAACTATAATGCAGAAAAATTAATCTTTTTAAATCTACAATTGGTTTAAAACCTAATGAAATTTCGTCTATAACATAAATATTAAATTATTTATCACCATCTTTCTTCTAACGTTATTGACTTCAAAACCATGATATTTATTTTTTGTTTTCTTTTAGAAAAAAAAATAAAAGCTTTTAGGCTATCAGTCTTTATACAATATCGTTTTATCTTTTCTAAGACTGCATTTGGACATAGAAATTCTTTCCTATCCTCTGTCCACTGACTACCTGAAAGTCATGATTTTCTACAACTCCGTCATAATTTAACTATAAATAAATAAAACAGCATACTTCAATATTCTACTTGAACATCAAATGACTAAAATCTAGTAAACCAGCGCCGGCCCGGGTTATTCAACGTGAACTCCATAAATATTGCATCCATGACAAATCTCCGTCACCGTCTTTGATTACCTTGGAGTTATATAGGGTGGAAAGAATAGTTAGAAAACTTGCTCAAGTGCAGGTTGGCAAGAGTGTCCCACGGGGAAGACGACAAATGACATGTCACAACACGTCCCTACCTTCTAAATTGTTTTTTGGCATGCACAAGTCTCGAGTTTTCGACTTATGAAGACTCTACATCTTTCAAGTATTCATGACGCGAAGAAACTGGATATTTTTTTCTATTTTTTAGTAATTATATTTCTTAGTTTGGTTTCTACATACCATACGTATATTTTAATCTTTACTTTATACAATACCAATAGTTTGTTAAGGTTATTTGGGTAAATTAAGGAATCTGCTTTTATAACTGAATTAAATTTTCTTCCTTTCTATATTCGGTAGATCGACTGAGACAGTAAATAAAAGATTTAAATTTTATTTTTTTTAAGGAAAACAAATGCACAATATATAAATAATTTCATAATGGTGCACCCATTCAAACTAAACGGAAAAGAATTTTGTAATGGCGAGCTGCTAAAACAATTTAGATATTAGCCTATAGAAGAAGTAGATGCATGAACTACAAACATTTACAGATAAAGATAGCAAAAGCGACTTAACCATTGTATAGATTTTTTATACTAAAAATTACTTTTCATCTTTTTTAAAAATTATAATTTATAGCTTATTTTCTCCTTACAATAACTAAATTATTATCTCTCGAAGCTATGTTCGATGTTTATATTCGAGTGTAGCAAGTTTTTATAAGCTAATTGTATAGCCTAAATATAAACAGATTATTAGGATATAAAAAATGAAAATTTAATTATATATATAAGACTAGGAAACTTATATGTATTTTTAATTTTTATTTTTCTAGATTGTATGATTTTAGAGGTATACGTTAGATTTACGAGATGGTAATAATTTGTTACCGAAGTAGTCAGTCTATTATTGCAGTCTTAACCTTATAAAATCGCGACTGTTATTAGATCTCTCAAATACTCTCCGATTGCTGGCCTTTTCACCATTGTAAAGTTAGCTGGCTTTTATACTGCGAAAAGTTAAGGAAGCGTTTGATTTATTGCAGTTTCACTGAAACAACATTGAGCAGTACAAGGCAAACTGTCTTCTTTTACGTAAAGATTTCAGACATAAAAGTTTCGAATCAAACAATCAGTAGACAACGTTTTAGAAAAAAAGGAGAAAGAAGAATGACCCTGCCATCACTTAGAGTGAGCAGGCAATACGAATGACCATCCTCGCTGAATACCAAGTTTAAATCCACACCTAGTCTCTCAATAAGCATCATTTCCTAATATCCTGATGGAGGGATAATGGGCATTCCAAGCCATGTGGATTTCTATCCTTTTTAAAGCTTAATCCACTGCTTAGATAGCGTGCCAGAACAACATCAATATTGACATTAGGGGAATTTCCAACGCTTCTGTGGATGCGATCGGCCTAACCGGAGTAAATCCTTCAAGCTTCCGGCAGATTTTCCTCTCCTATAGTCTTCCCCCCGGCTATACGTGACTTAAGTCCGTTTTTTTTCAGGTGTTTGACTCTTTTATAAGTTTCAGCCTTGTTAACGCATTTTCATACAATGCGTTACATGCGAATCTACAATTTGTTTAAGGACGGCGATTAGAATTTTACTGCTTTCTGATTGAAATATTCCCATCATATGCTATTTCCGGGTCTTTTACAATTCGTAAAATATTCTATTTGAAAAACAGAAAATTTAATAATTATACTTTTTTTAACAATAGAAATTTATGTAAATTAATTTTGATTTAAATTTAATTTATTCATAAAAATTACATAAGCAGATTTTTAAGATATCGCATCTACATAAATAAACACAAAGGATACGATCCATAAATATGTTATTTATGAAAAACATATCGAATTTTATATTATGTATCGCTCCAGAATATGTTATAAATGCTGGATTAAAATAAATTTTTACAATATTTTGACTTACTTAAAATATAAGTTATAAAACAAAAACGGGTGTTTATCTAAGTTACTTTAATATAAGAAAACTCATAAGATGCTACGCTATTACATTGACACATAATATATTAATTATATATACATATAATGTTTATAAATTCTTAACTAATTTTATTTATGTTTCTGTGCAATTTGAACTTTTCTCCGAGAAAGAAAATTTGATTTTATATTTCTTAATCAAAATCGTGATTTCCAAAAGTTAAACTCGTAACAGAACTAATCTTTCGATGTGTTTCCGACAAAATTACTTAATTGAGAAGCAATTTTCTTTAGTAAATTCGATCGAATATTAGATTAACTCAATATAAACCTAAAATTAAAGTCATTATAAAATTTTATAAAATTTCTGATAGTAGATTTGTAATTATAATTAGGCCTTAACTTTAATATTAAATTATTATTATATTGTCTTTAAGTTTATTATTTGTTTTAGATATCTGTTTATACTATGTAAATTTAATTTTATATAATTTTAAATAATAGCAATATTAAATTTAGATACCGAAGCTTATTAATTTTGCTGATTTATTGTTATAAATTATCATTTTCTCCGTCTGATCTGCGCCTGATGAATAAAGTAAATGTAACGTATAGTAATTTTTTTATGTTATTTTTATTATATATATATATAGTATTTAAAGATATTTAGATAGTTAAAAGTAAAAATCGGTTTAGTCTAAATGTAAAGAAATGGAAAAATTCTATTAAAAAAGTTGTAGGCTCATATAAATTACTAACTCAATTTTTGAATAGTTTAATCGTTTCCCCCCTCATATCTTAGTATGTTTCATTAATGAAGACCTTATAAGGAATAGGCCTATTAAAATTTTTATAAATTAGTTTTTACTTCAGACAAATTTAAATTAATTTATTATTATAATAAAATAAAATTTGTAGGAATAGAGAGGATGTTTTTAGCTATTCTTCTTAATCTAAAATTGCAGAAAGAAAAAAAGAGAGAATGACCAAGTGCACAACTGGAGCGTGGAGCCATTGAAGAAGTGTCCAAGAGAAGGGACACCTGCGAGTATCATCACCAGACAGAAACTTCCCGGTGTCCCATGTAAATCAAATCATAGCGTCCATTCTGATGTGCCACCACTGGCCTAATCCAATTCCATTTCCAAAATGAAATTACTTGGTGCTAAGTGATATCCAAATCCACGGACTAGGACGTTGCGCACTCCACATGCTGCTCTATCCACTACCAATGAATAATGCAAGCACACAATGGCATCATTTGTACCGCTGACACCGACCGGGGAGGTAAAATCAGAGCTTGCTTTTTTTGTCTCCTTCTTCCTGCTGTTGGGAGATGTGATGTCACCCACTTTTATGTATGTGTTTATATAAAGCTAGATCCAAAAACTACTGTAAGTTTGATGGCCGTAATTCGGTTTTCTACCTAACTCATTAATATAAAGACAAGAAATAATTAACTTTTTAATAACCTTGTATTTTATTTTATTTTATTTTTTTTGTATAATGTCCTTATTTTAATTGAGTTTCCAAATTCATTATAATTAACTTTATTTTTTAAAAAAAAACTATAATTAATTTCAAATTTGATTCCTCAATAATTTAATTGAATTACAAATAAAATTTAAAATTTTAATATTAGTATTGCTAATATGATAATTTTCTAATTATCATATTAGCAATACTAAATTCTTACGTTTTAACATTGAGATAGCCTTTAGATTTTCCTATTAAAGCCTATAATTGCTTAATTTTCACTCTAAAAACATATCCTCCAAGTAAAAAATATGAATACAAATTGCAAAATATTAAAAAAAAAAATGCTAAATTTATGCAAAATGCTAGTCCTAATTTCAAATTATTTAACCTTTCGATGTCTAAATTTTTAATTTTTTTTTTTTTTATAATTAGCATTCATAAAGGAAAAGGTAAGTTATGACCCAGGATTTAACACAATTTTCATAAGAAAGAATATTAAAAATAATCTTTTGTGGGACTTATTAAAGGTCCTTCATATAAAAACTGAATAATTACTCTAAAAAAAAAAATTTATAAAATATAATTTTAAAAAATCACTCATTTATCATTGAAGATTATACCCATTTAAATTATTAATGGTAGTAAAATATTTATATAGTCTACACGAATTTTTATTTATTTATTTATTTTCTATAAACTATGGTATGAATAGATTTAAAGTGGTTTACGTTCTTAATGAAAATGCTTTTTGATATGAAAAATATTGCGGTACAATAAACAGGGCAACAGATGCAGTGGATACATTAAGAGGAATTATAGAGCAATCATTGTATACTAGATGGCGTTTGCGGTACTCCAGGAACGTGACGTCTGAACATCCAATAAGCTTTCTTAAGACGTAATCTGAATGTCGGATAGCCAATAAGAGAATAGGATCTTGATTGATTGCGACATATTCAGACAGAAGTTTCTTACTAATCGCAGCAGATTTCCCTCTTTTTTCTTAGAAAAACAATTCAAACGCGACACCATTTAAGGCATTATGATAATTCCCGTACAAAATCCAGTAGAATATATATGTATATATATATATACTTTACTAAAAATTTCAATCTTATAAGTCACGCCCACTTTCATGTCCTTCGTTTTAATGACGTATCACAATCGACATACGAAAAGATAACTTGAATACAATACAATATATATATATATAGAAGAACTATAACGAGAGAAGGCTGTGTTTTTTATAGAAATTAAATCGTTTCCGGTGATGTAATTTAATGCAATATATTGAAACAAATGTAATCTATCACTAGATTTATTATTTTTAATTTTCCTATAAACTAGAATGATCATTAGACAGTTTTCTGGCAACAAATCTCCTTTAAAAAACATAATTACAAGCATACATGCCCGAAGCTAAATCGAACCCGCGATATGTAAGTAACAAACAATCTACCACCACATCACTGATTTTACATAAATCGAATTATTATAGAAAAATAAACTATATAATTATATATTTATTTTTATATTCAAAATTATTTTTGAGAATGGCCCATA
Source organism: Centruroides sculpturatus (assembly GCF_000671375.1). Lineage (NCBI taxonomy): Eukaryota > Metazoa > Arthropoda > Arachnida > Scorpiones > Buthidae > Centruroides > Centruroides sculpturatus. The sequence continues at coordinate 310,452 of NW_019384409.1, read as the reverse complement.
TTTTAATGTGATTTCGATACTAAATGATAAGGCTTGAGTCTTTAGGATCGAAAAACTAATTAGAGATTATGATGATCTGTAATAATAATAAAATTTTAAATTATTTTAGGAAAAACTACTGTCGAGAAAGAAAGAACTTGGAAGAATGCCTTCATAGCTTGACAAATTAAGAATGATAAAACAGTCAGACCCTATAAGAATTAGGATAGTGAATTAAGATTATAAAGCCTTATCTTTGTCAACGTTATCTTCGTAGGCCTGTAATTTTTGATCTTGTTCTTAAACATTTGTCTAATCTAAAGAAAAATTTCAACTAAAATGATTTCATTATCGTTTTTTGATAAATTGAAACGTATCAAACATTTTTACTTCGATACTAGCAACAGGCTTAACTAGTATAAGATCCATCAATCCAATAGATTATTTTACTTAAAAATAGAATTATTTTTTCTCTTTGAAGTTAAACCTCAGGGTATTTTCCGCTAGACTTTGGCACATGTGAAGATATGAGCCATCAACACATAGCATCAGCGGAGCGGAATAGAAGTGATGAGTGCTCCACCCCAGGGGCGTATACGCCCAAAATAGTATTCCGTGCAACAGATGTAAGAGCAGTTAAAAGAGATAGGACCGACATATCCATCTCTGCTTATACAAGACTTATCCATTTATTGATTTCCAAGAACATCTAGGTATGTCCTTTACTGAGATTTGTCTTAAACTATGTATAAGTGGAAACCATTATCGTGTTACGCAATATTTTTATAAATAATCAGTTTTGGAAGAAGTTTTTTATTAATAAATAATGTATTTATTAAATTTTACGCAATAAATTTAAATTTTAAATAAAAACAAATCAAGTAAAACCAGTTATAATCATTTGAGCTATCAAATAAATTTATATTTTTTCAAACAAAATTGTGCTCTTGTAATTAAATTTTGAATGAATTAATAAATATTCATTTGATAACACGAAGATTGGAAGCACTAAAATATCCGAATTTATATTTAAATGCAGCTTATTTAGGCTATACAACGACATAAATATATAAATAAGCAGAAAATTAATTATTAAGTGTGATAGAGCTTCATTATAAAAAAAAAGTATTTAAAGCTTATAAATCACGAATTAAACATTTTCTTAAGTAATTAACAGCAACTTATTTAATATTAAATTAAGTAACCAACTATAAATATTCCATTATTGAGATTAATATAATGAGACCTACCTTTAATACTTTTGGAACTGGGTCCGTCTCTGCTCCAAGGTGGATCACCATGACCGGAGAAGTCTCTTAGCTTTAGATAGCTGATGGAAAGTCTTATGATAGATGCTTTGTCTAGTTGGCTAGTTATGGCTGCTGGGAGTGGTAGTAATTTGGCCAATTCGTAGAATTCATAATTCTCTTTCCCCCGCCTGGACCGTGCAGCGTCACGTGATTTCTCTTTTCTCATCTCAAGGATGCTGCAAAAATACAATTTATTACTAAGACCGAAAGCGTTAATATTATGTTTTCAGTTTAATTTAAAATGATTATAATTTAGGCAGATATTTGAACCGAAAACCATTTCATTAAATAATTTGTATGATTAGTTTGAACCGATCTTAACAGCAGAAAACTTTCGAGCGCTTTTCTTAAATTTATTTAGTTTTTTCGAAAAATTAATATTTTCTAGGAAGTAAGACGACATCTTATTAAACAAATCACGTAACAGTTTAAAATTAATTAATTATACCGAAGACCCATGTGAGAAAAATACAAGTGGCATCCTACCTGACGATACTACTTAATTGATATTGTAATGAGTCGCTTGTGATGATCCTAAGGTCGCATACCTGACCGGCGATTAAATAATCTATACTAATACTCTTCATCACGTGATGAAAACAGTTTGTGTTTTCTAGTCACGCTACAACTAATGTATGTTCTCCGATTTATCCACAGGTGTAAGGTGTCCACGCAAAGCTATAGTTATGAAAACCTAATGAATGGATTGTTTCTATTTCGGTTAGCATTATTTCCAAATTAACTATTTGTAGTCAATTTAATTGCGATCTTCTTGAACTTATATCTTTTATTTTAACCAAGACATTATTCTCTGATAAAACGTATATCAATTCGTGTTTCATTTTGTCGTTCCTACAATTAACTCGTCTTCGTTTTAAGATAACTTACTTACGTGTTAAACATGATCTTCGTTATTAGAAAGAAGAAAGTGATAATTAATTTTTAAAAAAACATTTTCCAGACTCTAATTATCAATAAATCTTCATTCGAATTAATAGAAACTAGTTGTTGAAAACTAAGATGATATTTATTAAAAATAAACAAAAACCGGNCAGTTAGAAAAAAAAAACTCTTTCGGTAGTAATACTTTGCATAATATCGGAAACATTTTTTAAAGATTTTAATTTAGATTTATTATGGAAAATCGTTTCAGAAAAGTATCGAAACTTCTCCAATATAAAATTTTGTGAATTGGCCTTTCTACTTCGGTCGAGCATTCTGTTTGTGGAATAAAAAGAAGCAAAATCTCATCGGTGCTCTATAGCCGTGATTGTAAACAGATCTAACCTTCTCCAAGTCACTACAAGACGATATTTACCGTCATTGATTGATGCTGGAAGAAACGTGACAATAATACCTAATTAAGAGCATTGCTTGCAGGCAATGTCTCAGCAGATTGAGATCTATCGTTTCAAAGAACCTGTCTCTATAAACCATTCTACTTGTGCTTAATTACTATTAATGCTTTTCTATCAGTGAAATATGGATTATACCAATTCTTCATTTTCCTACATTAAAAAAAACCTTATCTAGTAATAAACATGAAATTTTTTCTCGAGTTTCAGTTTTTATAAATACTCAATAATGAAATTTACGAATAAATCATCTACAGTATTTAAAACTAAACATAACTTTAATTTGATCTCATGAAAAGGCATTAAAAATTTATTTAATAATTATATTTAAACTTACCGAGTTACAAAATATTTTCCATAATATAATAATAATTTAAAATCAATATTAATTCTGATTTTTAATACTCGAAAAAGCAATTTTTATCTTTCGATAAATTTTCCCTTTGGGTATTTTGTTGACGAAATTTCATAAAATATAAAAATTTCAATAAATTATTATTTAAATTTTTATTATTTCTATAAAATTTCGATTATATAAAATCATTTAAAAACAGAAAAATCCGAGATTAGAATTAAGGTGACGCCATTTAAAATTCTAAAGAATTTATACAGCATTTCTAATGAAGTTGATTTGTAGAGATGCACTGTCTTTTGTTATCTTCTGTATAGAGGTTTGAATAATTTGATTCTCAGAAATGATTCTAAGAACTTTTCTTCATCTTCAAGAACATCGATTTAGATTCCAACAGCAATTGATATATATTGACTCAATCCTCGATTCTTCCAGCTTCAAATGATAACTTTTGAAAATAGTTTCCCATCAAATATGAATGTTTCTTTTTAAGTTTATAAATATCACCCTTTATTTACAAGCGAAGTTGACCTCTTCTGTTTCGAATGTAAGTGCCGTTTGTAGTTTTTATTTACAGTACCACATATCCCTTGTGGAAAATGGGGTGATTAGCAGCAACTCCAAACCTGTAGTGTGACCGATGCCTTTGGGAGTGCTAACTTTTCCCAGTCGCTCTGGGGACAAAAGCTACTTATACTGTAGTCCCTTAACTAGCTTCAGACAATTGGGCGCCATTTCGATGTCAATTCTTGACAGTTAGAGTCTATTGAATTTTAGAGCAAAGCTGAATTAAAGCGCTTTTCAAGTAGCTTTAATCAGACTTTAAATTCTGGAAACCGTGCATGAAATTTAATTTGAAAAGGAAACTTAATGATTGATATAATAAATAAATGACTTATATCTTTTATTTTAAACTCAATTTGGAAATTAATCATTTCAATATTGCACGTGTTAATTAAATTTGAATAAGGATGCCCCCCATTTTTTAAAATTTGAAAAATAATTGCCAAATCTAAACTTTCAGCTTCCTTAAATCTATATACGACATCGCATTTTTTAAAATATTTTTCTAATTTTAATTTATTAAATTATTATTATTTTAATATCCTTACAGCCTAAAATACAGTACATTACGATTTTGAACGGATTTTATCAGCATCAATCCTTTATTCTCAGNTTATTAATAAATAATGTATTTATTAAATTTTACGCAATAAATTTAAATTTTAAATAAAAACAAACCAAGTAAAACCAGTTATAATCATTTGAGCTATCAAATAAATTTATATTTTTTCAAACAAAATTGTGCTCTTGTAATTAAATTTTGAATGAATTAATAAATATTCATTTGATAACACGAAGATTGGAAGCACTAAAATATCCGAATTTATATTTAAATGCAGCTTATTTAGGCTATACAACGACATAAATATATAAATAAGCAGAAAATTAATTATTAAGTGTGATAGAGCTTCATTATAAAAAAAAAAAAGTATTTAAAGCTTATAAATCACGAATTAAACATTTTCTTAAGTAATTAACAGCAACTTATTTAATATTAAATTAAGTAACCAACTATAAATATTCCATTATTGAGATTAATATAATGAGACCTACCTTTAATACTTTTGGAACTGGGTCCGTCTCTGCTCCAAGGTGGATCACCATGACCGGAGAAGTCTCTTAGCTTTAGATAGCTGATGGAAAGTCTTATGATAGATGCTTTGTCTAGTTGGCTAGTTATGGCTGCTGGGAGTGGTAGTAATTTGGCCAATTCGTAGAATTCATAATTCTCTTTCCCCCGCCTGGACCGTGCAGCGTCACGTGATTTCTCTTTTCTCATCTCAAGGATGCTGCAAAAATACAATTTATTACTAAGACCGAAAGCGTTAATATTATGTTTTCAGTTTAATTTAAAATGATTATAATTTAGGCAGATATTTGAACCGAAAACCATTTCATTAAATAATTTGTATGATTAGTTTGAACCGATCTTAACAGCAGAAAACTTTCGAGCGCTTTTCTTAAATTTATTTAGTTTTTTCGAAAAATTAATATTTTCTAGGAAGTAAGACGACATCTTATTAAACAAATCACGTAACAGTTTAAAATTAATTAATTATACCGAAGACCCATGTGAGAAAAATACAAGTGGCATCCTACCTGACGATACTACTTAATTGATATTGTAATGAGTCGCTTGTGATGATCCTAAGGTCGCATACCTGACCGGCGATTAAATAATCTATACTAATACTCTTCATCACGTGATGAAAACAGTTTGTGTTTTCTAGTCACGCTACAACTAATGTATGTTCTCCGATTTATCCACAGGTGTAAGGTGTCCACGCAAAGCTATAGTTATGAAAACCTAATGAATGGATTGTTTCTATTTCGGTTAGCATTATTTCCAAATTAACTATTTGTAGTCAATTTAATTGCGATCTTCTTGAACTTATATCTTTTATTTTAACCAAGACATTATTCTCTGATAAAACGTATATCAATTCGTGTTTCATTTTGTCGTTCCTACAATTAACTCGTCTTCGTTTTAAGATAACTTACTTACGTGTTAAACATGATCTTCGTTATTAGAAAGAAGAAAGTGATAATTAATTTTTAAAAAAACATTTTCCAGACTCTAATTATCAATAAATCTTCATTCGAATTAATAGAAACTAGTTGTTGAAAACTAAGATGATATTTATTAAAAATAAACAAAAACCGGTTTTAACATAGTCAAAAATGCAGTCTGGAAGATTATTCTCCCCTTTTAATAATAAATATAATAAAATTTAACTAGAGTTTAACAAAAATAATTGTTTCACTTAAGTCTGTTTTATCTGTTAAATCAATAGTCCATATTTTTACTTAGCCAGATCCGTCTAGATTCATTTCTTATATGGAGCTTTTGAAGATTTAAAGTTTAAATTTGAAATGTTCCATCTTTTCTATTATCGAGTTTGTTTCAAATTTTTGATACTAACCAATTTTTGTCGGCTTAAAACTCGATTCTAGCACCCATGCACTTTATGCTTATATTTTCAATGCTATTGAAGATGGACCAAAATTCCTAGAATGATCTCCGGATGAATTTAGATATAAAGATAGGAAGCATCCATATAATAAATTACATAAATCTTTTATTCAATATTTCTTTCTATATGTGCAGACCCTCTATTTTCGTATTCTCCCGGAACATAACAGAGTATGCTTTGCTGCACTTAGATAAATCACTTCTTCTAACCGGCTAGAAGTTTCGCGAGCCGAATTTTTCTCGGGAATCCGAAATCACTACGCGAAATACCTATAGGTCAGTTGACTTGCTGTATGATTGATGACAGGACTAGTGTAAAAAGTGAAGTGTAATATCTGCAGTGACACATCAATATAGAAAGGCGATATGTGTGACTTAGCAGCAGGGACGATGCTGTGGAGATGCTCCGTAGCAGGACTACACGTCAGTAATGAGATATACTGGGGTTACTACGATAGAATGATTGTCTTTCGCAGTCCATATTAGGTGCAGATGTCATCTATATTACTTATGCCTTAATCCACTCAAACTATTTCTTTGTCTCTCCCTCTCCGCCCGACAATTATTTAAATTTTCTTCACTTAGAACACCTGTACCGTCTGTAAAATGTTACAAATCACCAAGTATCCGAACTGTTTGTGCATCTACAAGACAACGAACTGTACAAAAATGCGTACATCTAATTTTAAATTCATCAAGATATTGCTTCTATATTGCCTTAATGGCGTTATAGAGGTTAAATTAAAGCAGAAATGAAACTTTTTTCTTCGCGTAAGAAGTTAATAAACGAAAAAGCCAATCTATTAAAAACTAGTTTTAAATTTATTCATTAATAAAAAGTTTCTTGAATAAATATTCCTCCATAAAAAGTTGTTCTCTATATTCCAGCGAATAGGNGCAGAAATGAAACTTTTTTTCTTCGCGTAAGAAGTTAATAAACGAAAAAGCCAATCTATTAAAAACTAGTTTTAAATTTATTCATTAATAAAAAGTTTCTTGAATAAATATTCTTCCATAAAAAGTTGTTCTCTATATTCCAGCGAATAGGTTAATGATACAGCTAATTAATGATAATAAGCGTCATTTTGTCAATATTATTGTTTTAAACACCTACATAATTAATATAATTATATGTTTAATATCATTTTTAATAGTGTAAATGAAATAAATTAATAATTTTTATATTGAAATATGTTAAAAGTAAGATATTTTTTTATCATAATTGGTTAAGTAATGTTATTAATTGGATTTAATTTTAAGTGTACAGCAAGTATTAAAAGCAAACAGAAAAAATCAAGATTGAAATTTTATAAGTTAAAGAAATCGGAATTTCAATCCTTTATTTACAGAAGCGAGTTTATTCCGATCATAAAAACTATTAAAAAATGGTGCAAACCCAGTTTATAAGTACCAAAGATATAGTTGCTAAAAATTACCTTGAGTGACAAATAAATATTTCATGTGAGTATCCGATATCCCACAAGCGTGTCCGGAGTTTTATGTAGTAATTCGCTCGGGGAATACACACACACCTATTGTTAGACAGTGAAAAGGAAAAAGTCCGAACAGCCAGGATGACCACCTCCAGAGAGTGGTGGAAACTGCACCCTAAAATTTCGTTATTTCCCGGTATTGTGGCTTGGAATGTAAGTGTCAGCTATCAAGGACCTGGTTTGATGCACGCTCCCCTTCCCTTCTCTGGACTTACCACCCCCATACTGAAAATCTGAGTCCAAGTCCATCTCAGCATGTGTTCCACTACTACCCATAAACTCGAGGCTAGTCCCATGTGAATACTGTCCAGTATACCCAGTAATTCATGGATGTTTTCAGCAATTTCATTATGACAGTATCCCGATGCCACATCTCCCAAGAGACGGAGTCTATCTTCGCTCTAGAAGGGGGCAGAGACAACCTAGGGGGTACGGTGCAATAATTTCCTCTATAGCTTATTGGTTACTTTATATCCTTCTTGGTCATCGCCGGAACCGTTGAAATGGGGTCTACCTTAGACTTTTTCATTAGTTTTTCATTTCTTTTTTCTTTACACGGTGATTGGCTAAACACTATTTTGTGGGATGAACTGTGGCGGATTTATATGGCAACACTTTTTTAAATCTCCGGGTTTTTTCCCCAAGCGGCTGTGTTATCTACAGGATTACTTACAGTGGGCTATCCTGCATCGGCCAACAATACCTCTAGATGTGACGTACTAACGGTCTAACGGTTTAACACACTGGAGTCACTACAGTAGACAATCTTTTGGCTCAAGTAGATGATTCAAGCAATACTCAAATGCTGTACACTCACATAGCAGCCCTAAACCATTTTTCCGCCACTTTATCTTAATTTTAACTCTCAATATTTTAAATTTTAAAAAATGGCCTTTTAAATTTTAAACTCTCCGACTATATTTCCTTCGAAAAATAGCCATCTGTCAAATTTATAGTTACTTATTATCAGAAAAGCTGTCTTTAAGTTTAAAATGAATATAGAAAATACATTTAAAGTTCGTTTCAAAAAATAAATAATAAAGCACATAACTGACCTTTGATCGATATTAAACTTTATTTTCAATTTTATTTACTATTAAAATTTTTATAATGTAATTAATGCGAATATAATGATAATAAAATTGAAATTTTCTTTTAAATAATAACTGTTTTCTATGTATTAACTGTAACTTTTCGCATTTAAAAAAGAAGCGAAAGAAGATTATCTACAACTATTTTAGTTTATAAAATATAAAAGGCGAGGACAATTAGAAAAAAAAAATGTTAAAATTTTTTCGCTTAGTCTTTACCCAATTAAGACATGTAAATTTTCATATCAGAATTACATTAGACTCTCAGAATGTAGTATGTATTCACTTCTTACAGTAATTATTAATTATTACTGCAAGAAGCGAATTTTCCGGAATTCGTAATTAAATTAGTTTTTCTTATTACATATCGCAATTTCAGGTAATTTCTCTTCTACCGCAAGATATTATGGCAGCTACCACACAGAGTCATCATTTTGTTCACTTATTTAATCGAAGCTTATAGATTATTGAGCCGAATTAATCTTGTAGAGTTACTTTGCCTGGAAACACTAAGTTGAAAGAACGTTAAGAGTTTAGCTATCAAACAAGAGAATTAACGGGAAAGAGAGTCGAAAGATAATTTTCTTGCCTTTTCAGACTGATGTCAATATAGCATCCGCCGATTGAAAAAGGACCAACCAAGCATTATCGTGATGTGGCGAAGGATAGAGTCGACCCCCTCAACTTCTACAACATTCAGTGGCATTGCTAGCTCCTGACTGACCTACGGCCATTTACGTTAGGCTTCTATCGCGTGTGTGACTGGAACCAATGGGGCATTAAAAATGAAAGGGAAAAAGCCCTTGGCTAGACAGTCTTTACTGCTTGCTTGGTACAGCAATCAAAATGACCCAAAGCGTAGAGATGTTGCAGGTTAAGTTAAGAGCAGTGTGATGTACTCTGTTAGGACGTACCCTGAGGATGGACTTAAATCCCCCCAACTCTTTGACAGTCATTTACTCCATTATCTCTGATTACACAGTCTGTCTGTTTGCTAGCACTAGTCCTAATCCTGTGGAAAGGTCACTTTATGGAGCAATCAGGAGTACGATCACTTTAATGGCAGCTCACGTGCAGTAGCTGCCAGCTCGGCGAAAACAATCGCACTAATGATGATGAAAGCCAATTAGATCGAGTTCGAGTTTTCTTGGGAGGTTAGTCCTGGAAAACTTTTTTACGTCCATCCGCCAAATTGTTTCGTGCTGTGGGCTACGGGCGAGTAGAACGGGTGAAGCAGTTCGTCTCTGTCCACCTTTCTGCTGTCAGTGGACACTTGTATCTATCACCGACAATTGGCCACATTTAGGATTACTTGCTCCACTTCTACCTTTATTATGGAAGGTCGTTTCCAGTTCAAATAAAGATAAGTAAATTATGTCTATTAAGGATAAAGCTAGCTTTAATTTAGACTTTGCTGGGGATTAGAAGGATCAAGTAAAGAAATTGCATTCAATTAAAATCAACTTTTTTTAATTACACTGTAAAATGCTGAGTATAAAATCTCAAATTTTAATTAAATTAAACAAATGTAGAAATGAATGTTTCTAGTTTATTAACACATCAAAATTTCCGTAATTAAATGCGGACAAACAAATAGCTTTCAATTGGAATGTTTCTTTATTTAAAACTGCTTTAATCAACAACTGTTAAAAAGTTTTAAAGAGAGAAAGAGAAAGAATTTAAATTAATTATATTTTCTTAATGAAATAAGCATTTTTACATAGCATATTTTAATATTGCCATAAGAACATTTTTATAAAAATCAAAATAAAAAACACTCTAATTAAAATGAAAATTCTCATAAATCTGTGTTAGAAAAAAAAAACTCTTTCGGTAGTAATACTTTGCATAATATCGGAAACATTTTTTAAAGATTTTAATTTAGATTTATTATGGAAAATCGTTTCAGAAAAGTATCGAAACTTCTCCAATATAAAATTTTGTGAATTGGCCTTTCTACTTCGGTCGAGCATTCTGTTTGTGGAATAAAAAGAAGCAAAATCTCATCGGTGCTCTATAGCCGTGATTGTAAACAGATCTAACCTTCTCCAAGTCACTACAAGACGATATTTACCGTCATTGATTGATGCTGGAAGAAACGTGACAATAATACCTAATTAAGAGCATTGCTTGCAGGCAATGTCTCAGCAGATTGAGATCTATCGTTTCAAAGAACCTGTCTCTATAAACCATTCTACTTGTGCTTAATTACTATTAATGCTTTTCTATCAGTGAAATATGGATTATACCAATTCTTCATTTTCCTACATTAAAAAAAACCTTATCTAGTAATAAACATGAAATTTTTTCTCGAGTTTCAGTTTTTATAAATACTCAATAATGAAATTTACGAATAAATCATCTACAGTATTTAAAACTAAACATAACTTTAATTTGATCTCATGAAAAGGCATTAAAAATTTATTTAATAATTATATTTAAACTTACCGAGTTACAAAATATTTTCCATAATATAATAATAATTTAAAATCAATATTAATTCTGATTTTTAATACTCGAAAAAGCAATTTTTATCTTTCGATAAATTTTCCCTTTGGGTATTTTGTTGACGAAATTTCATAAAATATAAAAATTTCAATAAATTATTATTTAAATTTTTATTATTTCTATAAAATTTCGATTATATAAAATCATTTAAAAACAGAAAAATCCGAGATTAGAATTAAGGTGACGCCATTTAAAATTCTAAAGAATTTATACAGCATTTCTAATGAAGTTGATTTGTAGAGATGCACTGTCTTTTGTTATCTTCTGTATAGAGGTTTGAATAATTTGATTCTCAGAAATGATTCTAAGAACTTTTCTTCATCTTCAAGAACATCGATTTAGATTCCAACAGCAATTGATATATATTGACTCAATCCTCGATTCTTCCAGCTTCAAATGATAACTTTTGAAAATAGTTTCCCATCAAATATGAATGTTTCTTTTTAAGTTTATAAATATCACCCTTTATTTACAAGCGAAGTTGACCTCTTCTGTTTCGAATGTAAGTGCCGTTTGTAGTTTTTATTTACAGTACCACATATCCCTTGTGGAAAATGGGGTGATTAGCAGCAACTCCAAACCTGTAGTGTGACCGATGCCTTTGGGAGTGCTAACTTTTCCCAGTCGCTCTGGGGACAAAAGCTACTTATACTGTAGTCCCTTAACTAGCTTCAGACAATTGGGCGCCATTTCGATGTCAATTCTTGACAGTTAGAGTCTATTGAATTTTAGAGCAAAGCTGAATTAAAGCGCTTTTCAAGTAGCTTTAATCAGACTTTAAATTCTGGAAACCGTGCATGAAATTTAATTTGAAAAGGAAACTTAATGATTGATATAATAAATAAATGACTTATATCTTTTATTTTAAACTCAATTTGGAAATTAATCATTTCAATATTGCACGTGTTAATTAAATTTGAATAAGGATGCCACCCATTTTTTAAAATTTGAAAAATAATTGCCAAATCTAAACTTTCAGCTTCCTTAAATCTATATACGACATCGCATTTTTTAAAATATTTTTCTAATTTTAATTTATTAAATTATTATTATTTTAATATCCTTACAGCCTAAAATACAGTACATTACGATTTTGAACGGATTTTATCAGCATCAATCCTTTATTCTCAGCAGTAACATCTTATTATCATCATGAAAATCAAATAATTAATAATTATTATCAAATCCCTAGAGCATAATTGCGATTAATAATTAAAGCTTTTGATTGAATTTATACGCCATAAACATAAAATTAATATAACAATTAAATTACTAAGAAACGCACATAATTATGAAATTTATCAATTAAAGATGATTATCATATTATTGAAACATTATCTATTACATAAATTACAATATATATTTGATACAGAGTTTAAAAGAATGATGTTTTATCGCGATAAGCGCGCATAATTAGTGAACAACAATGCTTTTCATTGCATTAATCAATTGTTTATTTTATAATTTGCAGTTGTTTAGAACTTTGTGGGATCCTGTTTAAGTTAATATAGGCCTATGTGACCAACTAAACGTTTGATTACAGATACAAAAAATAGTCGATAAGCGCTACTTTAATGTAGGAGGAAAAAAGAACACTGTATTCAAATTAGGCCTATTAGTCTAAGAAGAAAAACTACTGAAATTAATTACCTTACTCTTATCAGATCTAAACATAATGCGTAAATTATTTTTTGTTATTCTTAAGGCCTTATAATGTCTTTAATTTTTAAAGTCAAATAAAAGTAATTTAGATAAAATATTAGTTTTTTTTAAACGAAGATTTAAACCTTAATTTAAAATAATAATAATAATAATAGCAATAAAGGATATTAATTCAAATTAAAAAAAAAGGATAACACGATAAAATACTAATTATAGTTACGAATTACAACGGATTTAATTACTAAATAATAGAAATTCATCCCTTAATAATTGTTTATCACATTTACAATCTTCCTGCCTTTGACGCAGCAATTAATTTTATATAAAAAATTAAAATTTCTCCATTATTTACATTTTATAGTAGATCAAAGTTGCTTAGTAGAGGAGAAGGTTTAAAAAAAAAAGGCTGAAATAGAAAGAATTAGCGTAGAAAGGCCAATTAATCAAGTATATTTTCTTAAAAATACAAAGCTAAGATTACGAATAAAAGCAATTTTTAGTTTATTTCATAATTAGCAAAGTTATAGAATTAGAACGAGTATATAAAACTCGTTTCAATATTTTCAATGTTTTTCGATAGATTTTAGAATATAGACAGCTAAGACGGATTAAATAAAAATTAGAGGTAGACCATTATCATGCAGATAATCGGAAACACTGTTAATTAATTCTTAGTGATTATTAAAAACGCCTTGGCATGATTACATTTGCGGTCAAATAAAGAGCACTCGGAACCTATAAAGAGTTTTGTGTTTCACGCATATTAACTTTATAGTTGTACATAAAACATAGTTAATGGTCACGATTCTTCTCCGGTTAATCAGACTCTTAAAGACAACCTTCCATATATGTCATAATAGAAGAAAAGTAATGCGTATTAATGATACAATCTTGCAACTTGTTTAAGTATCGGGAATCGTCGTAAAAACTTTATGCTGCTTCTACGACTACATAACATTCCTATTTATAAAAATTAGGATTCTTAAGAAAAACTTCTATTGTGATTTAGTTTCCTTTTCTTTAAAACGCCAAATTCCTTCTTCTAACAAATCATAGCGCGTTAATTAATTGCATTTACTAGTTAATTATCTCTATACATATACTTAATGAAGATCCGTCAAGAATGGCCTAAATATAAGTTAGAACAAATCAAAATTAATATATGATTGCTATTTTATTTAAAAAAAATAAAAGAGTAAAAAATTTATAAGTCAGAAAATAAAATCCAAATAGAATAAATGAAAATGATCTTCGAATAATAGAGACTGTTTAGTATCATTTATTCTTAACATATACATATTTGTACGCTATTTTAATTCGGATAAATTTATATACAACATTTGCAAAGACAGCGCTTTGTTAAAGTAATCCATAAATAATTATTTTTCTATTTATTCTGGTAAAATACTAGGTTAATTTTTGTAAAATCGCAATTATTTTTAGGAGATTACTTTTAATTGTAGATATTTTATTTAGCATAAAAGCTATCCGAAAACGGGAAAGAGATAAATAGAGCCTAATTACATTTAGGCTTAATTCCAAAAGGCCTCAAGTTATTTCCTCTTCCAATAACTAATCGATGGAGAATGACAAATAAGAAAATTTAAAGTTCACTTTAAAAATTTCAATAAATTTATTTTTATATTCTCTCGTCGTTTTCGCTGGAAATAAATATAAAATGGACGAAATTATCAAACGCTACAAGAATTTCATACTTTTATTAATGATCCTAAGAAAGTAAATTAATGTATGACAAAGAGCATTCCTTAAGCAAATACAAAATCACCAAATCTACAATTAACTATAATTAAAAATTTTTCAAATGCAAATACACTCTGTTAAATTTACTTAATATTAACAGTTGAACTTAACACTCGTTATATATATTCATAATGTAACCACATTGATGCGTACAAGAGGATATTCCACGATTTCATTAACATTCTGCGTATCATGGCGAAGCTCGGGACGACAATCAGGTCATTTAGGTAATGAAAGCAGACATGGTAGGCCACGTGCTCTATCTCTACTCATAACACCCCCTCCTGTCAAAGCCTGCTTAAACGATTTCATGAAATAACCTTGTTATTGCCTACCCTTTCATACGGATCTATCTATTGACAGATAGTATCGAAGGAAAAGAATCAATGCAAAATATCGAAGGACCCATTATCTATAAGTGAGGCCTATTTGGATCATATTTATTGCCTATAAGTTAATAAACACATTAGCCTTAATGTAAGAAGAGTGTTCATCACTGGCTTATTTTTTGTCAAAAAATTCAATAAAATAAATCCTTGTGGAACGACTTCAGGATTAATCGCTAGATGTTATTTTAAACTATGGACAGAATAAATAGTTTTTTAAATGAGAAATAATAAGAGTAAGTAAATAAGGTTGTCGTTTTTAATTTTTCCAGTAATAATAGACTCATAAACTAAAAGCTTTATTAAAATAAGAATATTTTTAGTACCGCTAATGCATATTAAATAAATGAAATTACCTATAGGTAAGTTCTATAACGCATTGTAAATTTATTTAGCAGGTGAGGCGTATATAAAAATTAAGCGTCACAACATATTGTATAAAATTTAATCTATAAATTTGAGAAATTCATTATTAATATTGTTTAAAGCTAAATAATCGAAATATTAAGTGGGCTGCATATTCAATGCATGTAACTGTATAATAATAGGCTTCTGGCTAACTGACATCTCCATACAAAACGTACACGGGTGACTTAACATTACGGTCCGTTGCTCACCTTTGTTACTATCACTTATGCACTGTACTATCTAACTATTACGCCCCGCAGCTACTAGAGTGAAAAAAATGAAAGTAAAAATCTGTCAAACCCACAGACCATTTATTTAATATAATAATAAGAAACGATTAATAAAGACTTAGCGGAAAATTGCATCAGGCCCTGTAACGGAATATTAAACAAGAATAAAATAAAATACTAACCAAGAGTGGTTGAAAGGAGATTGCCCTGCTGGAAATGGGTAGTGACCAGTTATATCCGGTGCCGTACCTGCAGTTATGGGATCTCCCAGCACAGAAAAAGTTGGATGTCGAAGCATGAGCATGAGTAACAACTTATCAGTTCGGGTCAAGGTGTGAAAGCTGCGTAGTCACTGTCCAGTCTGCCACGCGTTGACCTGAGAACAACGTGGTATGCGCTTGGCTCCTCCCAGTCGATGCGCGGATGTCCTTGCTCTGATAGGTTCGACTCTAGCGTCACGATTGTCTCTAACTGACCAGCGCACCATCAAAACGGCATCTCAGGTAATGTGACCTTTCACCTCTGACACGTGTGCGAATTGTATATCACGTGTCGCGCAACATGTGAGTGGTAGCCAATAAGGACGAGAGCGCAATGGGTGAACTGAGTATGCGCGCTTCCGTGCAAATAGAGGTAAGGTGACTGCTTTGACCTTCTACTATGTTTAACACTTCATCTTTCTCCTCTGATTGAATTACAATGTTTCCAAACAAGCTGCTAATCTACTTGGGGTGTCCAGATAACGGGTTGATTGGATCTCACCCGTTGTCAGGGAACTCTGTATTGATCTGAGCTTTCCAACTTGTCGTTGCTATTCTTTCACGAAATTTAGTTACTATAGCGGCACAGTAAGAGTTGTCAAAGAAACTTCCAATGACACAAAGCTATTTCCTTCCAGTTTGAAGGTGAAATGACCAATTCTTGGCTGTCAACGTGCGGGACAGCTGACCATGAGTGCGAAGTGGAAGTGAGTCACCGTTAATGCTGCAATAATACAAGACCTGTCCCTCTTTCCCCCAATCACACTTACTGTAATGCAACTTCACACTCCCTAAGAGCACATTACGTTCGGCTATACTTGGTTTTAGTTGGAAATGACGATTACTTACTGTTAAAGGTGCTTCCATCTTTATGCATACTTAGCGGATTGATTCGTTTCAATTCATTTTATCGCAATTGAAGATTGTGACAACGACGTAAAATAATTATAATTCAAAAATCGATAAGTTAATAAAATACTCTCAGTTAATTAACATTTTGAAAAGAAAGATCGCAATCACGTCTAATCCATTCTATTTAGCCTATGTTTAGAAATAGTGAAAATATTTATAAAGCAAGACATATATAGACTATATTACGGTAAAATTTAATACTTTTTCTAAAAATTTTACAAAATTTTAAGAATTATTTATGTATACATAATAAATAATAGATACAAGCGGTTTCGCAATATAATATGTTGTATTTATTATTTAAGAAATAAAAATCTACTCATAGAGAGCGAGTTAAACCAAACAATTTTAAAAATAAAAATCTACAAATATATACATAATTGAATAAATTAGTAATTATTCAAATTGACAATTATGAAGGACATAGGCTTGAATTAAGCAAAAGAAGATTGATAACAAGATGGCAAATATAAAGGAATGAAGATTTTCTGCAAATATTCTTGGAAGCACAAATTTAAAGTGTTTTCAACATCTTACCAATAAGTGACCATCCAAACATGATTGAAAGACGAATGGATCAATCAATGTTGGCACAACCCATTATTCAGCTTTGGTCCCAAGAGGACGGAGGGAGACCGGTGAAACAGTGATTAAGTTATGCTGACAACTTCACTCTGTGCCCCTGGCGTGTTGTCACTGGGGACAGACATCTTGACAGCACTCGCCACTTCAGCACCCTACCCTGTTCGCCAAATTGACCATTTCGACAATCAAGATGGCACAAATGAGGAATTGACCCCTCAACAAATACTCTTGATTTGTTGCATACGAAAACGGAAGAAGAGAAAGTGAAGAAGCTGTTTTCTTTCATTCCCCAATGCAGCGTCAGGAAATGAACTGTTGGAGTGAAAATTTCAAAAAAATTTCGTTCCTTTACAGAAAACTCTGTTGATAGAATGCGACAGTACTATCAATTTGCCAAAACATGGTCCAAAAATAAGATTTATTTTGAAAAATACATTTATTTCTCAATTACCGATAAAAATTATCAACCCCTGTATGTCATGTTTCTCTTTCGAACTCCTTAATCTTGCAGGATAAACACCTTTTTCTAAAGCGTCAGTTGTTACAAAAACACTTGAAATCAATTCTTATTACGTATGCCGTACAAACGTCTCCTATTCAATTCTTCCGTTTCTTATGCACGGTTCACTATTATACTAAAATTGTAGTCGAAGTTACGGGCAACATCAAATTCTAGATAGCATAGCTGAAGTGCAAAGTGGACAAGCCAACGCCAGATGACGGCATGCAGATGGTGAAGTACATACGACACCACACGAGGGGTCGGGATACAATGACGTGTACAGTATGGTCTTCCCCGGCTAACACATATAATGATTTCCATATTGATGGCATGACGGGGTCTCCAAGCGGTATGTCTAGTGTCACCAATATTTGTCCAAAGTCACCTTCATCGTCATCGGCTATTATGGACTTTGACAGTACTTGTCCCTTCGTGTTGTCGGTAAGATTCTCTATTCCTGACCAGCTGTGCAGTAGTTCTATACGTGATCAATGCATTTAAATGTCCAGAAACTATACACTTTTAATTTTATACATTTATATCATTACTTTAGCATTAGAAAGAGGCAAAATAAAAGCAGTATTTAAAAAAATTATTTTGAGTTAGTAGTTCTATTGTCTCCCTCGTTCCAGTCTTCCTTTCTTCTATCCTAGCTTGATTCTATTATTCCCTAATTGCCTATAAGTTACCCTCTATACTGTCTTTGGTGATTCGTTCTCGCTTTTTGTCCATTGTTCCTTTTCTTGTCTAAAGTTTCTTTTATATATATTATATATATTTTTAGTTTTTCTAATTTTAACCATAATTAATTCATTGTGCCGTCTAACAAATTAAGAAATTAATTATTTACATAAGAGAAGTTTTATAATTGAATTTGAATTCTGTAATGTAATCATATAGGCTATATAACAATCTTAAAAATCCAGAAAAATTTATAAAGAGATGATACAAAGGTATAGCATCTATCTAAGAATTATGCTTATTTAAGAAAATATCAAATAATTAGTTATAAATTTGGAAATCAACCTTACATTAAGATGTATCATATAAGGTTAGGAAACTAAGCAAATTGTAATAACTATTATTTTTAATTATTAATTTTGAATCTTTTATTTGTTATTAATATCGCTTTCGAGTTATATTATAAGAGAGCAGATATGTAAATCTTGATAAATAATAATAAAAAATATTTATACAAGTAAGATATTAATAACGGTTAGTAGTAATTATAGCAAAAGAACTTATTACTCAGCGAAATGTGTAATTTCTAGAAGTGTAGAGTGATTCCCATACCAGCAAAGGTGTGAATATTTAACTACAGTCATCGACTACGTCGTGATAGAAATTTATATCCGTTACATGTAGATAGTCAATGGACAAAAATTCAAACTTCTGATCTATATCTAGTAACATCACCGCCTTCCAGTGCACAATTAATCCTTGATATATTTTAACTGATCTGGTATCTTAATGAAATTAAAGGAAACCAAATACCCTGCAACAATCAATATTTCGAAATTAGATATCATAAAACTAAAATAAATTATATTTATCTCTCGCTTTATCTCCTACGAAAAGCGGAAAAATTATGAATATTATATCAAATTTAAAAACAATTTACTGCTATTTTTAGTTTTAGAATTTAAGATTTAGTCTATAAGTAAATTTAAATAAAAAAAAATTATATATGTATATATATTTTTTTCGTAAGTTAATAGGTGATATGTTATGCTCCGTTGACTTCAGCCTGACTCAGCATAGACTGACAGACCAAATACATAAAATATTCATCTATAATAACCACACAATTTTGCGAATAACTACGTATATTTCCTACTGAGTTAGCAGTTTAGTAATGATTTTTAGCTAGTGACTTTAAGTAATGTAAAATCATTATGATGTTTCCGTATAAATTCGGAACTCTACTGTGAAATGACACAATATTAATATGCAATTTTCGGATTAATTTAAAATAATGGTTTTTAACTATGATTAACATATCCTGTAGATTTTTTTATTGATTTTTTACGCAAAGTTAGACAATAATCATTTCAAAAATAAATGAAGTTACGTTACGTTGGCATAAACAGCATAAACTTTGACAGAATGGTTGACAACTAAACGACACAAATAATAAAAATAGCATGGCTTATTCATAAAGAATAAAAATTTCAGTTAATTTTATTTACTCTCAAATATGATTAATCATTTACAGGATATAATAACTACATTCTGATGTACTGTACAGTACTGTAATGCTCTGTATTTACAACAGCGTAATGCAATTGAATGAAGCTTTTTTTTTTAGTTAGTTTTTTTTAAACATGGTAAGCTGAAGTGTAATATTTTATAAGCTATTCTATTAAGTAGAGACAGCATTTTCACGAGAGACTAGCTAACTGGCAGTTCTCCGACTGATACTACATCGAAGAGCTACAAGCCCGCAAGGGCAGCTGTCATAACAGCATATATTAAGTGAATAATACAACGCCTACACACACTCCCCACAAGTGGGAAATTCTTCACTTTAAAACGGAATGTAAAACTAGCGAGGACTTTTCGTTAATGTGGAATGGATCGTGATGTATTCCTTTCAAACTTTTTCCATTACAAGAAACAGATTTGCTCCAACGATCTGCTATTTTCGCATTCAATGCTAGCACTCGTGTCTTTGTCCAATGGAATTTTTCAAAATGAAAAATTACATATCAACAACTATTAAATATTTTTGATATCAAAACTTGACTGAAAAATACATTCCATTTTAATAAAATTTTAAATAATCCATATACTTACCTTCAAGAAATTCTATGCTCATATTGNGCGAAAGAAGATTATCTACAACTATTTTAGTTTATAAAATATAAAAGGCGAGGACAATTAGAAAAAAAAAATGTTAAAATTTTTTCGCTTAGTCTTTACCCAATTAAGACATGTAAATTTTCATATCAGAATTACATTAGACTCTCAGAATGTAGTATGTATTCACTTCTTACAGTAATTATTAATTATTACTGCAAGAAGCGAATTTTCCGGAATTCGTAATTAAATTAGTTTTTCTTATTACATATCGCAATTTCAGGTAATTTCTCTTCTACCGCAAGATATTATGGCAGCTACCACACAGAGTCATCATTTTGTTCACTTATTTAATCGAAGCTTATAGATTATTGAGCCGAATTAATCTTGTAGAGTTACTTTGCCTGGAAACACTAAGTTGAAAGAACGTTAAGAGTTTAGCTATCAAACAAGAGAATTAACGGGAAAGAGAGTCGAAAGATAATTTTCTTGCCTTTTCAGACTGATGTCAATATAGCATCCGCCGATTGAAAAAGGACCAACCAAGCATTATCGTGATGTGGCGAAGGATAGAGTCGACCCCCTCAACTTCTACAACATTCAGTGGCATTGCTAGCTCCTGACTGACCTACGGCCATTTACGTTAGGCTTCTATCGCGTGTGTGACTGGAACCAATGGGGCATTAAAAATGAAAGGGAAAAAGCCCTTGGCTAGACAGTCTTTACTGCTTGCTTGGTACAGCAATCAAAATGACCCAAAGCGTAGAGATGTTGCAGGTTAAGTTAAGAGCAGTGTGATGTACTCTGTTAGGACGTACCCTGAGGATGGACTTAAATCCCCCCAACTCTTTGACAGTCATTTACTCCATTATCTCTGATTACACAGTCTGTCTGTTTGCTAGCACTAGTCCTAATCCTGTGGAAAGGTCACTTTATGGAGCAATCAGGAGTACGATCACTTTAATGGCAGCTCACGTGCAGTAGCTGCCAGCTCGGCGAAAACAATCGCACTAATGATGATGAAAGCCAATTAGATCGAGTTCGAGTTTTCTTGGGAGGTTAGTCCTGGAAAACTTTTTTACGTCCATCCGCCAAATTGTTTCGTGCTGTGGGCTACGGGCGAGTAGAACGGGTGAAGCAGTTCGTCTCTGTCCACCTTTCTGCTGTCAGTGGACACTTGTATCTATCACCGACAATTGGCCACATTTAGGATTACTTGCTCCACTTCTACCTTTATTATGGAAGGTCGTTTCCAGTTCAAATAAAGATAAGTAAATTATGTCTATTAAGGATAAAGCTAGCTTTAATTTAGACTTTGCTGGGGATTAGAAGGATCAAGTAAAGAAATTGCATTCAATTAAAATCAACTTTTTTTAATTACACTGTAAAATGCTGAGTATAAAATCTCAAATTTTAATTAAATTAAACAAATGTAGAAATGAATGTTTCTAGTTTATTAACACATCAAAATTTTCGTAATTAAATGCGGACAAACAAATAGCTTTCAATTGGAATGTTTCTTTATTTAAAACTGCTTTAATCAACAACTGTTAAAAAGTTTTAAAGAGAGAAAGAGAAAGAATTTAAATTAATTATATTTTCTTAATGAAATAAGCATTTTTACATAGCATATTTTAATATTGCCATAAGAACATTTTTATAAAAATCAAAATAAAAAACACTCTAATTAAAATGAAAATTCTCATAAATCTGTGTTAGAAAAAAAACTCTTTCGGTAGTAATACTTTGCATAATATCGGAAACATTTTTTTAAAGATTTTAATTTAGATTTATTATGGAAAATCGTTTCAGAAAAGTATCGAAACTTCTCCAATATAAAATTTTGTGAATTGGCCTTTCTACTTCGGTCGAGCATTCTGTTTGTGGAATAAAAAGAAGCAAAATCTCATCGGTGCTCTATAGCCGTGATTGTAAACAGATCTAACCTTCTCCAAGTCACTACAAGACGATATTTACCGTCATTGATTGATGCTGGAAGAAACGTGACAATAATACCTAATTAAGAGCATTGCTTGCAGGCAATGTCTCAGCAGATTGAGATCTATCGTTTCAAAGAACCTGTCTCTATAAACCATTCTACTTGTGCTTAATTACTATTAATGCTTTTCTATCAGTGAAATATGGATTATACCAATTCTTCATTTTCCTACATTAAAAAAAACCTTATCTAGTAATAAACATGAAATTTTTTCTCGAGTTTCAGTTTTTATAAATACTCAATAATGAAATTTACGAATAAATCATCTACAGTATTTAAAACTAAACATAACTTTAATTTGATCTCATGAAAAGGCATTAAAAATTTATTTAATAATTATATTTAAACTTACCGAGTTACAAAATATATAATGTAATTAATGCGAATATAATGATAATAAAATTGAAATTTTCTTTTAAATAATAACTGTTTTCTATGTATTAACTGTAACTTTTCGCATTTAAAAAAGAAGCGAAAGAAGATTATCTACAACTATTTTAGTTTATAAAATATAAAAGGCGAGGACAATTAGAAAAAAAAAAATGTTAAAATTTTTTCGCTTAGTCTTTACCCAATTAAGACATGTAAATTTTCATATCAGAATTACATTAGACTCTCAGAATGTAGTATGTATTCACTTCTTACAGTAATTATTAATTATTACTGCAAGAAGCGAATTTTCCGGAATTCGTAATTAAATTAGTTTTTCTTATTACATATCGCAATTTCAGGTAATTTCTCTTCTACCGCAAGATATTATGGCAGCTACCACACAGAGTCATCATTTTGTTCACTTATTTAATCGAAGCTTATAGATTATTGAGCCGAATTAATCTTGTAGAGTTACTTTGCCTGGAAACACTAAGTTGAAAGAACGTTAAGAGTTTAGCTATCAAACAAGAGAATTAACGGGAAAGAGAGTCGAAAGATAATTTTCTTGCCTTTTCAGACTGATGTCAATATAGCATCCGCCGATTGAAAAAGGACCAACCAAGCATTATCGTGATGTGGCGAAGGATAGAGTCGACCCCCTCAACTTCTACAACATTCAGTGGCATTGCTAGCTCCTGACTGACCTACGGCCATTTACGTTAGGCTTCTATCGCGTGTGTGACTGGAACCAATGGGGCATTAAAAATGAAAGGGAAAAAGCCCTTGGCTAGACAGTCTTTACTGCTTGCTTGGTACAGCAATCAAAATGACCCAAAGCGTAGAGATGTTGCAGGTTAAGTTAAGAGCAGTGTGATGTACTCTGTTAGGACGTACCCTGAGGATGGACTTAAATCCCCCCAACTCTTTGACAGTCATTTACTCCATTATCTCTGATTACACAGTCTGTCTGTTTGCTAGCACTAGTCCTAATCCTGTGGAAAGGTCACTTTATGGAGCAATCAGGAGTACGATCACTTTAATGGCAGCTCACGTGCAGTAGCTGCCAGCTCGGCGAAAACAATCGCACTAATGATGATGAAAGCCAATTAGATCGAGTTCGAGTTTTCTTGGGAGGTTAGTCCTGGAAAACTTTTTTACGTCCATCCGCCAAATTGTTTCGTGCTGTGGGCTACGGGCGAGTAGAACGGGTGAAGCAGTTCGTCTCTGTCCACCTTTCTGCTGTCAGTGGACACTTGTATCTATCACCGACAATTGGCCACATTTAGGATTACTTGCTCCACTTCTACCTTTATTATGGAAGGTCGTTTCCAGTTCAAATAAAGATAAGTAAATTATGTCTATTAAGGATAAAGCTAGCTTTAATTTAGACTTTGCTGGGGATTAGAAGGATCAAGTAAAGAAATTGCATTCAATTAAAATCAACTTTTTTTAATTACACTGTAAAATGCTGAGTATAAAATCTCAAATTTTAATTAAATTAAACAAATGTAGAAATGAATGTTTCTAGTTTATTAACACATCAAAATTTCCGTAATTAAATGCGGACAAACAAATAGCTTTCAATTGGAATGTTTCTTTATTTAAAACTGCTTTAATCAACAACTGTTAAAAAGTTTTAAAGAGAGAAAGAGAAAGAATTTAAATTAATTATATTTTCTTAATGAAATAAGCATTTTTACATAGCATATTTTAATATTGCCATAAGAACATTTTTATAAAAATCAAAATAAAAAACACTCTAATTAAAATGAAAATTCTCATAAATCTGTGTTAGAAAAAAAAAACTCTTTCGGTAGTAATACTTTGCATAATATCGGAAACATTTTTTAAAGATTTTAATTTAGATTTATTATGGAAAATCGTTTCAGAAAAGTATCGAAACTTCTCCAATATAAAATTTTGTGAATTGGCCTTTCTACTTCGGTCGAGCATTCTGTTTGTGGAATAAAAAGAAGCAAAATCTCATCGGTGCTCTATAGCCGTGATTGTAAACAGATCTAACCTTCTCCAAGTCACTACAAGACGATATTTACCGTCATTGATTGATGCTGGAAGAAACGTGACAATAATACCTAATTAAGAGCATTGCTTGCAGGCAATGTCTCAGCAGATTGAGATCTATCGTTTCAAAGAACCTGTCTCTATAAACCATTCTACTTGTGCTTAATTACTATTAATGCTTTTCTATCAGTGAAATATGGATTATACCAATTCTTCATTTTCCTACATTAAAAAAAACCTTATCTAGTAATAAACATGAAATTTTTTCTCGAGTTTCAGTTTTTATAAATACTCAATAATGAAATTTACGAATAAATCATCTACAGTATTTAAAACTAAACATAACTTTAATTTGATCTCATGAAAAGGCATTAAAAATTTATTTAATAATTATATTTAAACTTACCGAGTTACAAAATATTTTCCATAATATAATAATAATTTAAAATCAATATTAATTCTGATTTTTAATACTCGAAAAAGCAATTTTTATCTTTCGATAAATTTTCCCTTTGGGTATTTTGTTGACGAAATTTCATAAAATATAAAAATTTCAATAAATTATTATTTAAATTTTTATTATTTCTATAAAATTTCGATTATATAAAATCATTTAAAAACAGAAAAATCCGAGATTAGAATTAAGGTGACGCCATTTAAAATTCTAAAGAATTTATACAGCATTTCTAATGAAGTTGATTTGTAGAGATGCACTGTCTTTTGTTATCTTCTGTATAGAGGTTTGAATAATTTGATTCTCAGAAATGATTCTAAGAACTTTTCTTCATCTTCAAGAACATCGATTTAGATTCCAACAGCAATTGATATATATTGACTCAATCCTCGATTCTTCCAGCTTCAAATGATAACTTTTGAAAATAGTTTCCCATCAAATATGAATGTTTCTTTTTAAGTTTATAAATATCACCCTTTATTTACAAGCGAAGTTGACCTCTTCTGTTTCGAATGTAAGTGCCGTTTGTAGTTTTTATTTACAGTACCACATATCCCTTGTGGAAAATGGGGTGATTAGCAGCAACTCCAAACCTGTAGTGTGACCGATGCCTTTGGGAGTGCTAACTTTTCCCAGTCGCTCTGGGGACAAAAGCTACTTATACTGTAGTCCCTTAACTAGCTTCAGACAATTGGGCGCCATTTCGATGTCAATTCTTGACAGTTAGAGTCTATTGAATTTTAGAGCAAAGCTGAATTAAAGCGCTTTTCAAGTAGCTTTAATCAGACTTTAAATTCTGGAAACCGTGCATGAAATTTAATTTGAAAAGGAAACTTAATGATTGATATAATAAATAAATGACTTATATCTTTTATTTTAAACTCAATTTGGAAATTAATCATTTCAATATTGCACGTGTTAATTAAATTTGAATAAGGATGCCACCCATTTTTTAAAATTTGAAAAATAATTGCCAAATCTAAACTTTCAGCTTCCTTAAATCTATATACGACATCGCATTTTTTAAAATATTTTTCTAATTTTAATTTATTAAATTATTATTATTTTAATATCCTTACAGCCTAAAATACAGTACATTACGATTTTGAACGGATTTTATCAGCATCAATCCTTTATTCTCAGCAGTAACATCTTATTATCATCATGAAAATCAAATAATTAATAATTATTATCAAATCCCTAGAGCATAATTGCGATTAATAATTAAAGCTTTTGATTGAATTTATACGCCATAAACATAAAATTAATATAACAATTAAATTACTAAGAAACGCACATAATTATGAAATTTATCAATTAAAGATGATTATCATATTATTGAAACATTATCTATTACATAAATTACAATATATATTTGATACAGAGTTTAAAAGAATGATGTTTTATCGCGATAAGCGCGCATAATTAGTGAACAACAATGCTTTTCATTGCATTAATCAATTGTTTATTTTATAATTTGCAGTTGTTTAGAACTTTGTGGGATCCTGTTTAAGTTAATATAGGCCTATGTGACCAACTAAACGTTTGATTACAGATACAAAAAATAGTCGATAAGCGCTACTTTAATGTAGGAGGAAAAAAGAACACTGTATTCAAATTAGGCCTATTAGTCTAAGAAGAAAAACTACTGAAATTAATTACCTTACTCTTATCAGATCTAAACATAATGCGTAAATTATTTTTTGTTATTCTTAAGGCCTTATAATGTCTTTAATTTTTAAAGTCAAATAAAAGTAATTTAGATAAAATATTAGTTTTTTTAAACGAAGATTTAAACCTTAATTTAAAATAATAATAATAATAATAGCAATAAAGGATATTAATTCAAATTAAAAAAAAAGGATAACACGATAAAATACTAATTATAGTTACGAATTACAACGGATTTAATTACTAAATAATAGAAATTCATCCCTCAATAATTGTTTATCACATTTACAATCTTCCTGCCTT
Source organism: Centruroides sculpturatus (assembly GCF_000671375.1). Classification (NCBI taxonomy): domain Eukaryota; kingdom Metazoa; phylum Arthropoda; class Arachnida; order Scorpiones; family Buthidae; genus Centruroides; species Centruroides sculpturatus. Next base: position 283,001 of record NW_019384409.1, on the reverse strand, counting down.
TGACGCAGCAATTAATTTTATATAAAAAATTAAAATTTCTCCATTATTTACATTTTATAGTAGATCAAAGTTGCTTAGTAGAGGAGAAGGTTTAAAAAAAAAAGGCTGAAATAGAAAGAATTAGCGTAGAAAGGCCAATTAATCAAGTATATTTTCTTAAAAATACAAAGCTAAGATTACGAATAAAAGCAATTTTTAGTTTATTTCATAATTAGCAAAGTTATAGAATTAGAACGAGTATATAAAACTCGTTTCAATATTTTCAATGTTTTTCGATAGATTTTAGAATATAGACAGCTAAGACGGATTAAATAAAAATTAGAGGTAGACCATTATCATGCAGATAATCGGAAACACTGTTAATTAATTCTTAGTGATTATTAAAAACGCCTTGGCATGATTACATTTGCGGTCAAATAAAGAGCACTCGGAACCTATAAAGAGTTTTGTGTTTCACGCATATTAACTTTATAGTTGTACATAAAACATAGTTAATGGTCACGATTCTTCTCCGGTTAATCAGACTCTTAAAGACAACCTTCCATATATGTCATAATAGAAGAAAAGTAATGCGTATTAATGATACAATCTTGCAACTTGTTTAAGTATCGGGAATCGTCGTAAAAACTTTATGCTGCTTCTACGACTACATAACATTCCTATTTATAAAAATTAGGATTCTTAAGAAAAACTTCTATTGTGATTTAGTTTCCTTTTCTTTAAAACGCCAAATTCCTTCTTCTAACAAATCATAGCGCGTTAATTAATTGCATTTACTAGTTAATTATCTCTATACATATACTTAATGAAGATCCGTCAAGAATGGCCTAAATATAAGTTAGAACAAATCAAAATTAATATATGATTGCTATTTTATTTAAAAAAAATAAAAGAGTAAAAAATTTATAAGTCAGAAAATAAAATCCAAATAGAATAAATGAAAATGATCTTCGAATAATAGAGACTGTTTAGTATCATTTATTCTTAACATATACATATTTGTACGCTATTTTAATTCGGATAAATTTATATACAACATTTGCAAAGACAGCGCTTTGTTAAAGTAATCCATAAATAATTATTTTTCTATTTATTCTGGTAAAATACTAGGTTAATTTTTGTAAAATCGCAATTATTTTTAGGAGATTACTTTTAATTGTAGATATTTTATTTAGCATAAAAGCTATCCGAAAACGGGAAAGAGATAAATAGAGCCTAATTACATTTAGGCTTAATTCCAAAAGGCCTCAAGTTATTTCCTCTTCCAATAACTAATCGATGGAGAATGACAAATAAGAAAATTTAAAGTTCACTTTAAAAATTTCAATAAATTTATTTTTATATTCTCTCGTCGTTTTCGCTGGAAATAAATATAAAATGGACGAAATTATCAAACGCTACAAGAATTTCATACTTTTATTAATGATCCTAAGAAAGTAAATTAATGTATGACAAAGAGCATTCCTTAAGCAAATACAAAATCACCAAATCTACAATTAACTATAATTAAAAATTTTTCAAATGCAAATACACTCTGTTAAATTTACTTAATATTAACAGTTGAACTTAACACTCGTTATATATATTCATAATGTAACCACATTGATGCGTACAAGAGGATATTCCACGATTTCATTAACATTCTGCGTATCATGGCGAAGCTCGGGACGACAATCAGGTCATTTAGGTAATGAAAGCAGACATGGTAGGCCACGTGCTCTATCTCTACTCATAACACCCCCTCCTGTCAAAGCCTGCTTAAACGATTTCATGAAATAACCTTGTTATTGCCTACCCTTTCATACGGATCTATCTATTGACAGATAGTATCGAAGGAAAAGAATCAATGCAAAATATCGAAGGACCCATTATCTATAAGTGAGGCCTATTTGGATCATATTTATTGCCTATAAGTTAATAAACACATTAGCCTTAATGTAAGAAGAGTGTTCATCACTGGCTTATTTTTTGTCAAAAAATTCAATAAAATAAATCCTTGTGGAACGACTTCAGGATTAATCGCTAGATGTTATTTTAAACTATGGACAGAATAAATAGTTTTTTAAATGAGAAATAATAAGAGTAAGTAAATAAGGTTGTCGTTTTTAATTTTTCCAGTAATAATAGACTCATAAACTAAAAGCTTTATTAAAATAAGAATATTTTTAGTACCGCTAATGCATATTAAATAAATGAAATTACCTATAGGTAAGTTCTATAACGCATTGTAAATTTATTTAGCAGGTGAGGCGTATATAAAAATTAAGCGTCACAACATATTGTATAAAATTTAATCTATAAATTTGAGAAATTCATTATTAATATTGTTTAAAGCTAAATAATCGAAATATTAAGTGGGCTGCATATTCAATGCATGTAACTGTATAATAATAGGCTTCTGGCTAACTGACATCTCCATACAAAACGTACACGGGTGACTTAACATTACGGTCCGTTGCTCACCTTTGTTACTATCACTTATGCACTGTACTATCTAACTATTACGCCCCGCAGCTACTAGAGTGAAAAAAATGAAAGTAAAAATCTGTCAAACCCACAGACCATTTATTTAATATAATAATAAGAAACGATTAATAAAGACTTAGCGGAAAATTGCATCAGGCCCTGTAACGGAATATTAAACAAGAATAAAATAAAATACTAACCAAGAGTGGTTGAAAGGAGATTGCCCTGCTGGAAATGGGTAGTGACCAGTTATATCCGGTGCCGTACCTGCAGTTATGGGATCTCCCAGCACAGAAAAAGTTGGATGTCGAAGCATGAGCATGAGTAACAACTTATCAGTTCGGGTCAAGGTGTGAAAGCTGCGTAGTCACTGTCCAGTCTGCCACGCGTTGACCTGAGAACAACGTGGTATGCGCTTGGCTCCTCCCAGTCGATGCGCGGATGTCCTTGCTCTGATAGGTTCGACTCTAGCGTCACGATTGTCTCTAACTGACCAGCGCACCATCAAAACGGCATCTCAGGTAATGTGACCTTTCACCTCTGACACGTGTGCGAATTGTATATCACGTGTCGCGCAACATGTGAGTGGTAGCCAATAAGGACGAGAGCGCAATGGGTGAACTGAGTATGCGCGCTTCCGTGCAAATAGAGGTAAGGTGACTGCTTTGACCTTCTACTATGTTTAACACTTCATCTTTCTCCTCTGATTGAATTACAATGTTTCCAAACAAGCTGCTAATCTACTTGGGGTGTCCAGATAACGGGTTGATTGGATCTCACCCGTTGTCAGGGAACTCTGTATTGATCTGAGCTTTCCAACTTGTCGTTGCTATTCTTTCACGAAATTTAGTTACTATAGCGGCACAGTAAGAGTTGTCAAAGAAACTTCCAATGACACAAAGCTATTTCCTTCCAGTTTGAAGGTGAAATGACCAATTCTTGGCTGTCAACGTGCGGGACAGCTGACCATGAGTGCGAAGTGGAAGTGAGTCACCGTTAATGCTGCAATAATACAAGACCTGTCCCTCTTTCCCCCAATCACACTTACTGTAATGCAACTTCACACTCCCTAAGAGCACATTACGTTCGGCTATACTTGGTTTTAGTTGGAAATGACGATTACTTACTGTTAAAGGTGCTTCCATCTTTATGCATACTTAGCGGATTGATTCGTTTCAATTCATTTTATCGCAATTGAAGATTGTGACAACGACGTAAAATAATTATAATTCAAAAATCGATAAGTTAATAAAATACTCTCAGTTAATTAACATTTTGAAAAGAAAGATCGCAATCACGTCTAATCCATTCTATTTAGCCTATGTTTAGAAATAGTGAAAATATTTATAAAGCAAGACATATATAGACTATATTACGGTAAAATTTAATACTTTTTCTAAAAATTTTACAAAATTTTAAGAATTATTTATGTATACATAATAAATAATAGATACAAGCGGTTTCGCAATATAATATGTTGTATTTATTATTTAAGAAATAAAAATCTACTCATAGAGAGCGAGTTAAACCAAACAATTTTAAAAATAAAAATCTACAAATATATACATAATTGAATAAATTAGTAATTATTCAAATTGACAATTATGAAGGACATAGGCTTGAATTAAGCAAAAGAAGATTGATAACAAGATGGCAAATATAAAGGAATGAAGATTTTCTGCAAATATTCTTGGAAGCACAAATTTAAAGTGTTTTCAACATCTTACCAATAAGTGACCATCCAAACATGATTGAAAGACGAATGGATCAATCAATGTTGGCACAACCCATTATTCAGCTTTGGTCCCAAGAGGACGGAGGGAGACCGGTGAAACAGTGATTAAGTTATGCTGACAACTTCACTCTGTGCCCCTGGCGTGTTGTCACTGGGGACAGACATCTTGACAGCACTCGCCACTTCAGCACCCTACCCTGTTCGCCAAATTGACCATTTCGACAATCAAGATGGCACAAATGAGGAATTGACCCCTCAACAAATACTCTTGATTTGTTGCATACGAAAACGGAAGAAGAGAAAGTGAAGAAGCTGTTTTCTTTCATTCCCCAATGCAGCGTCAGGAAATGAACTGTTGGAGTGAAAATTTCAAAAAAATTTCGTTCCTTTACAGAAAACTCTGTTGATAGAATGCGACAGTACTATCAATTTGCCAAAACATGGTCCAAAAATAAGATTTATTTTGAAAAATACATTTATTTCTCAATTACCGATAAAAATTATCAACCCCTGTATGTCATGTTTCTCTTTCGAACTCCTTAATCTTGCAGGATAAACACCTTTTTCTAAAGCGTCAGTTGTTACAAAAACACTTGAAATCAATTCTTATTACGTATGCCGTACAAACGTCTCCTATTCAATTCTTCCGTTTCTTATGCACGGTTCACTATTATACTAAAATTGTAGTCGAAGTTACGGGCAACATCAAATTCTAGATAGCATAGCTGAAGTGCAAAGTGGACAAGCCAACGCCAGATGACGGCATGCAGATGGTGAAGTACATACGACACCACACGAGGGGTCGGGATACAATGACGTGTACAGTATGGTCTTCCCCGGCTAACACATATAATGATTTCCATATTGATGGCATGACGGGGTCTCCAAGCGGTATGTCTAGTGTCACCAATATTTGTCCAAAGTCACCTTCATCGTCATCGGCTATTATGGACTTTGACAGTACTTGTCCCTTCGTGTTGTCGGTAAGATTCTCTATTCCTGACCAGCTGTGCAGTAGTTCTATACGTGATCAATGCATTTAAATGTCCAGAAACTATACACTTTTAATTTTATACATTTATATCATTACTTTAGCATTAGAAAGAGGCAAAATAAAAGCAGTATTTAAAAAAATTATTTTGAGTTAGTAGTTCTATTGTCTCCCTCGTTCCAGTCTTCCTTTCTTCTATCCTAGCTTGATTCTATTATTCCCTAATTGCCTATAAGTTACCCTCTATACTGTCTTTGGTGATTCGTTCTCGCTTTTTGTCCATTGTTCCTTTTCTTGTCTAAAGTTTCTTTTATATATATTATATATATTTTTAGTTTTTCTAATTTTAACCATAATTAATTCATTGTGCCGTCTAACAAATTAAGAAATTAATTATTTACATAAGAGAAGTTTTATAATTGAATTTGAATTCTGTAATGTAATCATATAGGCTATATAACAATCTTAAAAATCCAGAAAAATTTATAAAGAGATGATACAAAGGTATAGCATCTATCTAAGAATTATGCTTATTTAAGAAAATATCAAATAATTAGTTATAAATTTGGAAATCAACCTTACATTAAGATGTATCATATAAGGTTAGGAAACTAAGCAAATTGTAATAACTATTATTTTTAATTATTAATTTTGAATCTTTTATTTGTTATTAATATCGCTTTCGAGTTATATTATAAGAGAGCAGATATGTAAATCTTGATAAATAATAATAAAAAATATTTATACAAGTAAGATATTAATAACGGTTAGTAGTAATTATAGCAAAAGAACTTATTACTCAGCGAAATGTGTAATTTCTAGAAGTGTAGAGTGATTCCCATACCAGCAAAGGTGTGAATATTTAACTACAGTCATCGACTACGTCGTGATAGAAATTTATATCCGTTACATGTAGATAGTCAATGGACAAAAATTCAAACTTCTGATCTATATCTAGTAACATCACCGCCTTCCAGTGCACAATTAATCCTTGATATATTTTAACTGATCTGGTATCTTAATGAAATTAAAGGAAACCAAATACCCTGCAACAATCAATATTTCGAAATTAGATATCATAAAACTAAAATAAATTATATTTATCTCTCGCTTTATCTCCTACGAAAAGCGGAAAAATTATGAATATTATATCAAATTTAAAAACAATTTACTGCTATTTTTAGTTTTAGAATTTAAGATTTAGTCTATAAGTAAATTTAAATAAAAAAAAATTATATATGTATATATATTTTTTTCGTAAGTTAATAGGTGATATGTTATGCTCCGTTGACTTCAGCCTGACTCAGCATAGACTGACAGACCAAATACATAAAATATTCATCTATAATAACCACACAATTTTGCGAATAACTACGTATATTTCCTACTGAGTTAGCAGTTTAGTAATGATTTTTAGCTAGTGACTTTAAGTAATGTAAAATCATTATGATGTTTCCGTATAAATTCGGAACTCTACTGTGAAATGACACAATATTAATATGCAATTTTCGGATTAATTTAAAATAATGGTTTTTAACTATGATTAACATATCCTGTAGATTTTTTTATTGATTTTTTACGCAAAGTTAGACAATAATCATTTCAAAAATAAATGAAGTTACGTTACGTTGGCATAAACAGCATAAACTTTGACAGAATGGTTGACAACTAAACGACACAAATAATAAAAATAGCATGGCTTATTCATAAAGAATAAAAATTTCAGTTAATTTTATTTACTCTCAAATATGATTAATCATTTACAGGATATAATAACTACATTCTGATGTACTGTACAGTACTGTAATGCTCTGTATTTACAACAGCGTAATGCAATTGAATGAAGCTTTTTTTTTTAGTTAGTTTTTTTTAAACATGGTAAGCTGAAGTGTAATATTTTATAAGCTATTCTATTAAGTAGAGACAGCATTTTCACGAGAGACTAGCTAACTGGCAGTTCTCCGACTGATACTACATCGAAGAGCTACAAGCCCGCAAGGGCAGCTGTCATAACAGCATATATTAAGTGAATAATACAACGCCTACACACACTCCCCACAAGTGGGAAATTCTTCACTTTAAAACGGAATGTAAAACTAGCGAGGACTTTTCGTTAATGTGGAATGGATCGTGATGTATTCCTTTCAAACTTTTTCCATTACAAGAAACAGATTTGCTCCAACGATCTGCTATTTTCGCATTCAATGCTAGCACTCGTGTCTTTGTCCAATGGAATTTTTCAAAATGAAAAATTATATAGATATATATATATATATATTTTTGTTGTTGTGGCGTTTGTTTTGTTGTAATTTAAATAACAATAAAACATATAAAAGTTGTTTGAAAGTAAATATAAAAAAACGTTTTTTTTTTATTTATTTATTTCAGTTTGTTGGAATTTATAAATTAAAACATTCTTTTAGAAAAAAAGAATTCAAAGAATTAATAAAATATATATATTTAATTAATTTCTATACATTTTATTTCAGAAAATAATGTATTCTATCTTTCTTTTTGGTTGAAAATTTGATTTGGTTAGTTTTTGTTGCGAAAAAATAATTTGATACGAAGGCAACTTTGATGTAATCAAATCTTGACGAGGATCCTTTTTTTAATTTAAAATGAACTTTGCTGAATAATGTAGAGAAAGATAGTTATAGATTAGTAGAAAGAGTAGGTAAATAAACGAAAAAGACACGCAGATAGATAATTGGAAAGAAGCAAATAGAATAGGCAAGGAGAAGTCGAGTTGCTCATTAGGCCAACCGGTAACCCGTTAGCAAATTGAATAAAAATCTACAGACAACAACGATACCAAAAATAGACAAACAGGAAAGTCGGATAGCATTGCCCAGCAGGTAAATCATCTTCATCGTATAAATAGTTACAAATTCAAAACCTATGCTAACCATTTAAAGTAAACTTCGCACAATTTATCAACTTCAAGCAGCGAAAGGATAACAAGGCTAAGCTAGATCTCTCGACACCTAGCCATTACCACCAGACACACCGCCCCAAGTGTAAAATTATTACAACAAAGTGTGGTGCCCGAAGCCACAGAACCACATGAGTGTGGGAAGTGCACGGGTTGTATCCAGTCAGAGAATACATTAAAATGCAACCGTAAGAGCAAATGATATTTATTTGGGAGGATAGCTGTGAAGAAACTGTAGCATGTAGTATTCCAATTACTGTACTCCACTACTGCATTCCATTTATCATTTATCTAGAGTAATTTATGTATGACCCGCTGCACAATAGACTGTAATTGCTCGCTATTTAATGATCTCTGGTCAAAATCGTTTCGTTCGCCCAATTGGAGTCGATTATGATAGTTTGCACGCTTACTATGTCTTGAATATCAATTCTTTCACCCACTTCGGTTATGTAAATGAATAAATAGATTATTGCGGATTAAATTGGTTTCTACCGTGATCTTCTACTCTTTTCCGTAAAATTTGTACGATTAGATTTACTCTACTGAAAGAAATTGGTAATATTATTATAGAAGTGTTTGATGGTTTGCAAAGAATTTTAAAATAATTTTTAGTCCATTTATTACCGGTTAAATTGACTTTAAACTTTTATGAATATGATTATTATCGTTTATGCTGAGATGATTTTCATATATACTTAATTGAAAATTTAAAACCTATCTCTACGGTCAACAATTGGTAAAAATTTATTTTTAAAATACGTATAGGCTGTATTGTTAGTTATGTATCGGAAAATTCCAGTGGAAATACTCTATATCGAAAGGAATGCTTTCGAGGTATTACACGTCTCACTTAGGCCTAAATTTCTGTACATTCTATATTAAATTTAATAAAAATAATTTTTCAATTAAAAATAAATAAAGCGCTTATTTAAAAAGTTTAAATTTTAATTCTCTAAACATAGAAATAAATGTAAAAATGCACAAGATTTTACAGATTTATACTTAACATCCGATTAGAGCAAAAATTGATAAACTGCATTTTACCTTAAATCCATGAGTCACCTTCACATTAGGGAAGCCCTAACATTATTACGTGTGACAAATTTTATTTACTCGAATTCATCTGGTATACGGAATAGGTTTACAATCGAAACTAAAGATAAATAGAGATGGAGCTAAATATAATGTATTTTCCAATTCACACGTAATTCTTAAAAGTAGTGAGTTTAATTGATACATCTTTAAGATTTGAAAAGCGATAATCTTATAAAAAATAGGAGTCGTAGAGAATTTTCGGTTCTTATCTAAGCTTTTATCTAAGATTAATACACCGTATATCTCATAAAAAAGATCTGTATTCTTAACACAAAAAAGCTCCCGCGACAGATGATTAATGTCCAATTCAACAGAGGAGAAGACAACCGGGAAGATTATATCATAACCCACACAGCTTAGATAATATCAGCGGAAATATTGGTCATATTTGTCAAATTACTGATTAAAGTTCCTCAGAGGAACCATCAAACTCTTCTACATCTTTAAGTCCCCCTTAATTCATCGATTGATCATGATTTGTGTTAGAAATTCAAGACACATTGTCTTTTAATCAGTGAACTGTATTTGTACACTTTATAGGTCCACAATCAGTCTCTAACAAGCCCATCAGTGTGTGGTCCGGATGACATGCACGACTGCAGTGATTCAAAGCGCATGCAAACCAGGAGAAGGAACACAAAAGTCATTTAGGAGCATCAAACAGTTTAAAATCCCGAGAGTTTGTACGAATTAAGCAGAATATCGAATTCTTGATTGGAACAACCGAATGCGAACTGTTCAATCGTTGACACAACTTGTGTCTTATCATGACTCAATGTTTAATGTACAGTCCGCAAAGGGAGTCTTTATATCAGTTAGTTTTGAGCCTGCGGTCATAGACTTTTTAAAAGTTAAGTTCCAATAAATCGATGTTGATCCTAATTTTTTTCTCTTAGTTACATCTCTCTCCTACCTTTAATTGTGTGTAACTAACTTTAATGGCAAAATTTCACAATAAATGGAAGAACTTGCAATTTGAATTCCTTGGAGATCTTTCCTTTTTCTTTTACTCAAGTTTATTACGAGAAATTCAATTGGTTTTCATTAGTAGTTTGTGTATTTTAATTGAAACTGTTTAAATTTATGTTTTAATAAAAAGTGAAACTTTATAAATTCACTAAATAACACTAAATGAATGAGTTTAATCTAGTATACAAGTTTATTTAACCCGTTACTATTATTAAAATGATTATCCATAGTCATGCAGAAAAAAATTAAACCGATAATTTAGTTAATCTAGCTTATTTGATTAAAAATAAAAGATAAAGTGAATATCAGTTTAGCTCAATATCGGAAAAAATTTCATAATTTCTAATTTTGTTAACAGCTACTACATTGCTTCTTGTTTCATAATTAACTTCCATAGCTAATTGTTTATCCCAATGTGCTAAGTTCTCGCTTAAATTTAATTTTATAAATAAAATATATTTTTATTAGTAGACTTTTGTAACTATTTTCAGATAAAAAAGTACATAAAAACGATTTAACAAACTACTTACATGCTTAAATCACTGTTTAAAGTACAAAGTATATTAATAGTGTATTATTAAACTTAAAATAAACATTAATAATACTTTTTTCATTTTAAATAGTTAATTATATTCATCAAAATGATAAAATAGTAGATTAAACAAACTCTTGACCTAAGAGATGTGCATTTATAGATCAACTGGAACTCGTTTAATAGTTTTTTCAAGTAAAAATTACAGTTGATTTAAAGTCAAATCTATTTATCATTTTTAATCAGCATGAAATTTAAATGTTAAATTAGTCATCGACTTAAATAAATATTATCAATTAATATTTTTCTGGTGTGATCTCTGGAGACGACGAGTCGGGTCCGTGTTTTTATCAAGAAGTTTCGGTAATTTACCGAAAGTTCTTGATAAAAACACGTCTGATTTGCAATGATAATAAAAAGAAAAGTTTCAAAATGTTGTAAAGCGAGTAAATATAACCTGCAGCTAGAAATAAATAGAAATTATACAATCTGGCTTCATATATAAAAAATTTTGAAGCAAATAAATACATTTTGTAATTAATTTAACGCTAAAATATGATTTAAAATAGTTACAAAGTTTAATCCCAAAACTGTTTAATGATTATATAAGAGGTTTTATGTGAATATTTCGATAGTTGATCATTTCTAATATAAATTTCTAGAAAAATGGACAAAAATTATCTTAAACTATGCGAACAGCTAGTCAGGCGCAAGTAATACAACACGATTGGAATATCCAACAGCAACATGCAGACATAAGTATTTTCTATGATAAAAAATATATGTACTGTACCGTACAGTACATTTAGTAGTAGAAGAAACATCTACTTTATTCAAAATTATATTAAAATAAATCATTTTTTGAAACTATAAAGAAATAAAAATAAAATTACAATGTTATCTTAAGTACTGTACTACTCTGAATACGAAGAAATGATACTTAGAAGGTTAGAAATTGACAAAGGATTAATTTTATATATTTAAAAGTTATTGATCGAAAAGAATGTTGGTCCAAGCACTCGATAGTAAGCTAGTGTGGATATTTCTGTACAAATTGTGACCGCAGTGGAGTTTTACCGAATCAATTCTGTCAGTTAAAAGCAGAGACAGTCTATCAGAAGCATTTTCACGTTTCCTAAGACATTCTGCCACAAGATTGGACAATACTTGAACGCATGCGTGGTAGAAGGGTCAGTAGTGGGAGTGTCCTACCTGTAAATCCATATCTGGATAAGAACAGTCTCACCTTGCATGTTGGTCCCGATGAAGACTCCTCTTCGGATCGACGTATTCTAGGGACAGAATTGTGTGACTCACGTTTTGCTGAATCAGAGACTGAGGGCAATAACAAGTCCCTAGAGATCTAGGGTCGGCACTAACCCACCCTCACCATACGTACAGGAAATGGAAATCAGAACGAGGCCAGAGGGCACGAATTTCACTTCCTGTTCTATGCTAATCGAAGGTTATCTTTCGGAAATAGGTTCTTTTTTGACGTAACGCATTCTCTCTTTTAATCAAGTTCGAATTATTGTCAAAAGGAGGGATCTCTCACGTTTAAATAATCCAATTAATCTTCTTATGCTTTTATATTTATATTTATTTTGAAAATTTTGAGAAAGATTCGAATATTTTTAAGTAGAATTTACAACTCAATAGATTCTATTTAATGATTTTTATAGACTTGTTATATTTGAAATTATATAAAATACTTAAATTATATATTAGCCTAATTGTTAAAAAAATGTTATGTATTTATTACCTTTTTGTGTAGTTAAAAGGAAAAGAATATTTAATTATTTTATTTAATATTAGATCGATGATAATTAAAAATATAAATTTTAAACAATTTTAATAAATAACAATGTATAATTTTAGAAACCTTAACGAATTAAGAATATATTTTGCTGCGAAAATGTAATTATGTTAAATTAGAAACTAGAAATTACACATGATAAACATATTGTCCAAAGTTGATAAAGTCAGACTTAAGCACTACGGCCATAATCACAATGTATATGTGGCTTGTATCAATCACTTAAAGTATATCCAATTGTTTATTTACTTTGGTTGAAGCTAGAACTGGATCAGTCGACACTAAAGGTGTACTTAATCGCTTCCAATAGCACGTTCTTGGCATGTTAATAGAGTTCTCAAGTTAATCTTGCCTTTTCTCAGCTTAAATATTTATCTATCACTATTCAGAGCGTATCGCCACTAGAATTACAGATCACACCATCAGACAAAATACTGTTGTGTGACTTCTACCACTTTACGATAGTTTTTATGCTCTACCATTTCGTCATTAATCAATGGGCCGTCATGGATACAATTCAGTAGGCGCCTAAGAATTGAATCCCTTGGCTTTTCTTTTAAATTGCTTCTTTATAAATTAAAAAAGTATTTTATATTTCCAAAGTGAAAATGGAGTTAAAGAAAATTCTAGAATAGATTTTGTGTGTTAAGGATTTAAATTAATAAAGAAAAAACACGCCAGGCAATCTCCAAATATATAAAATTACTCTTTTTTTTTTAAATATAAACAAATTATTTTAACACGTTCAGTTTGTTTTCAACAGCTTTGTAATTAAATTTTATTGTGTATTAAATGGAAATTAAAAACTTTATTTATTTTTTTTAACCTATTTTAAACTAGATTTTATTAGGGATTTAGCTCTTGTTGTTGTAATCAGAGGCGTGTCAACAAGTATTATGTTTATTCATTACTCTGGAGATATTCAACAGGTTACATTTTAAAACATCATCGAAATCGTTATTTGAAATTTTACTGTTATTATTCTGTATAATTACGACGTAATGAAGATAACTATACATTGTATTTATTCCTGATTTAATGTTGAATAATTATACAGAATTATTTATTTAAATATACATAAAATTATAAAATCATTTTAAATCAAAATGTCGTAATGCCGTTATTAGAAATCCCACGTAATTTCTAAAATTTCTGGAATAAATTTAACGTCTTGGGTGGCCTTGGTTGATTTGTAAACTTAACTACGACATCTAATATAGTGTTAATGTACTTCATTAAGATAGACATAACACAGCTTACATTCATCCTTTAATTCCTGAAATCATAATCAGGAAAAAGAGTAAGATAGAAGCTGTATTGTTGCTGATATCAAACAGACTCAGCAAGAAACCAGCCCTTTAGCACTGCAGGTGGACATACATTTCTAGCATAGACGTAGATGATCTCCCCAATTTATCATTTCGTTTCCGTCATCTCCAGAGAATGTTTTTTAAATTAAACATTAAATTTTCCTCAAATGTAAAAGAATAATTTTTATTTATTTTTATGAGAAATTATACTTCGTTATTTTAAAATTAACTCTTCTGTTATTGAGTAGTCATTTCAGTAAGGGGGACAGATTTCAATGGTGTCATAGACTTTCGTAGGATATAACAGAACAAATAAGATTAAATATAAACGTATACGTATAATATTAATGTAGTAGATTGACATAAATTTTTGAAATTATAATTCAGTTTATAATTATCGGGTAGAAATATCACGATATACGTTAGTTGACACTTAAAATAAGTGTCAACTAACACAAAAATAACAGAAATAGTTCATTATAAATTATCTATAGGCCTACGTAAATAAATTTAATCATTAACTCAGGATTTATAATAATATAACCTATACTTTAGAGTGTTATGTAGATAACGTATCAGCTATCGAAGGCATTCAAAATTATTAGATTTATATAAAACTGTCGTGCATTTGTAGCATTTACCAGGTAATTGACTCTATAATTATTAGTTTTACAACTTTCTAAAGCGGCAATGTTTGTTTTATATATGCATAAGAAGTAATAATTAAGAACCTAAGCAAACAGTTGTTAATATATAATATTTTGTTGATATATTGACTAATTAACATATTTTTCATTCGGATCTATTTGTCTTAATGTTGGCCGTATTCAAAGGAATCGAGTTAAACGTAGGTTTTATGATAAATGAATAAATGAACACTGTAATAAAACATGAAAATTACACTTCCAAATGTTCGTGAGTAAAGTCATTTAAGCAGGGAAAAAAGATTTCAAGGATCACTTTCTTATCTGTGACCCCCTTCCTAAATCTCGTCTACCTGATAACAAGTGGAGGGGTTAGTAGGGGGTCATTGGGGAGATTGGACAGACCCCATTACGTCTACCGTCTCAACATATTTCATTGGAAAATTTGTATTGTTGAAACCTAGGATAGTAAAGAGAGATAGCAGGTAATCCTCTGGCTCAGTTCTTAAGCGATCTCTAAAGTCCTAATTCGCTGAATTGGTGGATGACGTAAGATAAACCATCTCTTCGATAACTGATTGATGACGTCACTCAAAAAATCACTTTTTCGATTAAAAAAGGGAAACGCAACTAAAACAAAAACGAAATTTTTTACTTAAATGGCGACGTTTAATAAATTTCTAATGAGTAAAACACAAGAAAATTTAAGCTTTCCGTTTGTAAAACGAATTGAATAACGCCTATTTTAAATATGCTAATTTATATACTTGGAGACATCTGTGGGCCTGTGTAATTGTGAAAGTGTGACGCTATTTTTTATTTTATCGATCTTTTATTACTTGATAATTATATTAAAAATTTATTTCGGTACGCTTATTTCTGTTTAAGAACAGAATATAAAAAATTTATTAGATAAAATACATTTTCTACACACTTTTTTCGATAAGAGAAACCTAAAAGAGCGATGCAGCTTTGTGTTTTAAAACGTTCGTTTAAAAAAAAATTCAAGAATGAATTGCAAATTCGAGCGATGGAGAGAAAAATCTACAATTATGTTTCCGACTGAATTTAGAAAAATTACCATTTCACCATGTTTTTTACAACTTATACATGGAAAAAATCCTAAGTGTAAATGTATTAGAAATTTTATCTTAGATTTTCGAATGACTACTTACTGTTTTTTTTTTTTTATGACTTTCAATAACTATTATACTAACGTATATACATAAATGTGGTATCTTGCATTACAGAAGTTTCAAAGCCATTTTTGAAAACCAAACTCCAAAATCAACCTAAAACACATCACCTGAAAAACGAGATTTATGGACGATTTTTGGTATCGCTCTTGGCATAGCAAGTTAGGAGTGTAGGATATCAGAAAAAGTAATCTTATTGTAGTGAGGTGGGAGAATCCAAACACAATATGAACGGAGATGATCCTGAAATATTGGAAATGAAACTTGGGGACAGAGACGAATGTTTCTACAGGCTTAGGCCTCATATGGATGACGTGGCTTACTCATAGGACGGAGAAGGGCAGACAATCATCCATAATACAATCATCGCGCTTGGTTGATATGTTCGACATTTTTTTCCCTATTTTCTGTTAAGAAAATAGTCTCTAAGGATCTAGAATTAAGAAGTTTGACAGTGTCGAAGAGAGAGGATTATCACAACTGCAGGGATTACCAAGAGAATTAATTAGGATTATTCGACCACCACATTGGATAAAAATAAGATTTCATTTGATAATTGTGATTTATTATGCACCGCACTCGCTAATTTTTAAGTGTTTAAAATAACCTCTTCAAATTCTTTTTCCAGGTCTATATTAAATTATAATGATCTTTACTCTCTCTCCCTTTTTTTTTGTAATTATGAATAATCGTTTAACGCCAGCGCTACATATCTAAATGATGAAATCTGTTAAAATATATTTCTAAAATATTAACTTAAAAAAATATATTAAATTAAGTTTAATTATTTATTCCTGAATATAATTAAAAAGAATATTTAATAAGCGATTCAGTAAAATCGAATATGCAAGTTTGTAGACGTTAAAATAATCTAAATATTTAAATAAAATAGCATTTTAAAATAGTTAGAATGCAGTAAATGATAGGAAAAAAGATTACAAAAATATCATAGACCTTATATCAATTCACTTTGCTAGAGTTTTATTGTTTAAGAATGCAATATTTTGTTTTTATCATTTTACATAAAATATATCAATATTCTATGAAATTTTAAACTGAAGAATAGGAATTTTTAAAATTTAACTTCCCAGTCTAAAATTGGAAATAGCACGGAAGGTAACTCTATAAATATTCCTTTTTTAACAGAAAGAAAAAAGAATAACGACAGATTCTTTTGAGGAATTTGATATATTAATATCCAAAAAATTTTCCTGATTTCTATTTTCTTTATTACATAAACTATACATCCGCATTTCCTTCATATTTTTCAATAATTTTACCGAAAAAAAGTCAAGAATTAAACCAATAAGACCTTTATTTTTTATTCACCAAAAGTTTTATTTTAAATTTATGCACCGTCGATTACACGAAACTAATGTATTTTTATACCATTTTCTCAAGAAATTTTCTAAATTTCGATGATTTAAAAATCCGCAAAGAGTCTGAAGATGTCATTACACGGCATTTATTATCGTAAATTGGAATTATTAAAATACAAAATGAGAGAGGGACATAGGTATTATTTGTTCCGAATAAAAGAAGATAGTTGAAGAACCTTCACTCGCATCGAGCATAATAATTTGCACTAATAATGCATAAAATGAAAAGGAAAAAATAGTTATCCCCAACAAGGAACTATATTTTTTATACCTTTAAACTATGTTAGACTTGTTGACAAATCTCTTAATGTTTTCTTTTTGTTTTTTTCTTCTTTATCCAATGAAATTTATCATACATAGAAAGCAAAGCACTTATCATTCTTTAATGCAAAAACCTGAATCCAAGATCCTGAACCATCTACATAAGTAAAGTTTTTATTAATCAGTCTGATATAAAGCCATTAATTAAATCATCTAAATAATATTTTATTTTGTTATCGGAAAAATAGGGAAAAGTTAATTGAACAGGATTCAACGGTAGATAAGGAGAATCAAAAGTATGACAGGAAAGGATGGGGGAAAAACCGCGAGGTTTACAAGGCTAACGAGAACGTTATCGAATCGAACATGGTTGGCAAGAAAAAACGTTTCCTTGTCATTTGTAGATTGTTATGCTACATACCAGGAGGAATCTTTTGGGTTTTTCTTTCTCGTTATATCATTTATCTATGTTAATTAAAAGAAAAGAAGAAACTGGATTCTTTCTAAACGAGTTTTTTTCTAGACTAAACCTGTTTTGAAGTTTGGACCGGAAGGTTATGCGGGACGAAAGAGTTCAATAACTGAACTACCTAATAAGGAAACGTCACTTTTTATGTAAAAATGAAAAATGTGTTATCTGTGTCGCATCCCAAAATTAAGAAATCTAAAAAAATAAAAAAAAACAGGAATAATTTCGACCTTCTCTATATTTAGATATATCGATAATGACGGTAATAAAGATATGTCTCGATAATTGAATGTTTCTAAATTTTTAACTTACTTAGGGGGATTGTAATTTATAAGGCAGCGAAAAGCATTTAGAACCAATTATTGGCCGATTCGTGATAAGATTTCAGACACTAAAGAAATTGTTAATATATCAAGAGAGCCTAATAAAAGTCATTTAGTTTTGATTAACGGACATCATTCATATTTAAGTGTGTAAGCATCTTCCAACAATGTAATAGTCATTTCATTGTATGCTTCGGGTTTAATGAACTGTTCATGATTAATTAAACAAGATTCTGACAACAAAATTCGAAGCTATTTAATAAAAATTTACTTTTAATGATGTATTCTTTAGTTGTATTGAAGTAGCCGTAACGAATTCTGTAAAACTCTTAGTCACGAATCGTGCTACAGATACATAAATTCAATTTAAAAATTCATTTTAAACGCCCTTTAAACCGTTTCATTGATAAAAATCAAACTTAAAACGGTAAATTTTCAAATTAAAATTAATTCAAAGGAGAATTTCAAATTAAAATGTGTCTTTTTTTTTAACGGAAAATCCCGCGAGTAATAATTAAATAAATAAATATAGACTGGACAAAACCGGAAAATTGTAAGTATTCATAATATAAAATAATAATAATAACGACCTAATTAAAATTCTACACTTTAAAATAAAATAAATTGTAATTAAAATCACGTAGATTTTATATATAGATACATTTAAACATCATAATATTTATCAAGAATAAAGAAAAACATCAATGATTGTAGCTGTTACCAAACGACAATCATCAGATGATTAAATATTTTTCTAAGACTCAGAACAGAATAAAACAGAAGAAAAAACTTCCGCTTGATATTTAAAAAAATTGCCTGACTATAATCAAAATAGCAAGTTAAATTAATTAATATGATAATGCGACTAAGTAAAAGGGGAAAAAATATAATTTAACAAATAGCAATATGCTTAGGGATCTTTATTTAAAAATGATCATCACGTAACGATTGTATAAAACACATGAATGACAATTAGCATCTGCTACTATTCTTTTATGGATACTGATTCCCTTGTGTTAAGGGAGGAACCGGAGAGAAAAAAAAAAGGCAATAGTTTGATGAATATTCAGAAATGTGGCAATGTCTACGTTGTAAATATTGGTTATATTCCCCTATGACCAATTTTCCTCATTTATATGTCCAAATGGTAGTATTTTGCGATTTAACAGAAAGGGTTAAAGGAAAATGATGACTGTATACTTATACAATTATGAAAATGATTCCATTAGACTGCTGTTAATTGTAATTAGGCAAATATACTCAACTATTGAGATACCACAGATTCGTCAAGATGAGAAACAGTCACGAAATGTCAGAAGTTACGTATAAAAAAGAATTACTCTTAACCATTGACTCTGACTGACCATTCATTAAATTTAAAGACGGAGAAATTATTCTTAAATTTATCATTTCATTTTCGTTTCCCATCCCATGCTCTTATCGTTGAATTTAACGCTGGAACATTGTATTATATTCGATATTCTTTTTAGTTTTGCAACGAAAATATATGGATAATTGAATGGTTTGGATCAGAAACAGGGGAAAAGTTTGGATTTTCTGATCCTATTTCAGATTAGTTCTTGGGTACAATTTCCATAAATGGGAATATTTTTACAGACTCATCTTCAGATATAAAATTCTAATCAAATATTGCATACGAAAATCTACTGTTGGTGTAGAATTCATATGAAAAATGTAAGCATTGGTTATTACGAAACTTCATAAGTAAGAAATAACTTTAATCTTTATGAATAAGTGGATTTTACAACCACTTTTTAATTCGCTGAGGATTTAAATAAGCATTTAAAATTTATGATTAAAATAGGCATAATGTTTATTTAATAGCTTTTTAAGTGAGGAGGAAGTAAAATAAATTTTTAGTCACGGTATTATATTACAGCAAAGTGCCAACAGATGGCAGCACATGCGCGTAGTGTTAACAATATATGACACAAGTACAGTACATCAACCACGTGATTCCCATATAAATTTAATTCTTTGATAAAGAAAAAATTTTTGTAATTTTGAAGTAACAGAGAACCAAAACTCTGGTGGATACCTAAAAATTAATCAATATGTTTCCAGTAAATTGTACGGCTTCGTCCCATACGTAATTCAGTGTCTTTCATTCAGCCATTTCTTTTTTCTCTTCGCTAATACCATTAAATGATAAAAAATAATAATAATAAAACTAAAGATTCCCCCTTTTTTTTCTTTTTATAAACATAGAATGGGAACTATGTAATGCAGGAAGTAATGTTGTTATTGAAAGATGTCAGGTGTCAGCCGGTAATTTTATCATTTAACTACCGTATATTAAGGAATATATAAAAATAGTCTGCAAATTAATTTTCATCTAAAAATAATTCGAATTAAAATTCAAAATTTATATTTTGTTACGCATCAATTATTTTGATGTAGACGAAAGAATTTTGAATAAATTATTTTATTCTTTTTTAGAAGTTTTACAGAATAACAAATTAATCAATGCCATTTGTCTTCCTTCTTTCATCGACTTTTATATTCATGTTTATTACATAAAAATAAGTTTGTTCAATAGTTTTTGTATAAATCTTTACATAATTCATTTAAATATAATAAAATTTTATATTTTAATTTTAAATGATTGTTTGTTATTACTTTAAAAGTAAATTAAATAAATATATTTTCAAATATGTTAATTCTGAAAACATAAATTTAAGACATTTGTAACATCTTGCACGTCTATGCTTTCAGTTTAAGTTAAGCATTGCATTATTAATATGCTGCATACCTAAATTCAATATTTTAAATGCGAAACTGAAATTCAAGAAAAAAAATATAAAAAAATAACTCGATTTTTCCGAAATATAGACCACATCGTTCCATAAATCAAGAAGGCAGTTTGAAGGGAAGTCACCTTACCCGGCTTTGCATGACCTAGTCATCTTCTGATCTAGAATGTATTGTGATATGCACGATTATGCTTTTTATCCTCTTGCAGCTGACAGAGTTATATATCAATTTATTTTATGTTTATTTTAAACATTATATTAGTATTATCAAAACATATTAAACATTTTGGAGTAGTTCGCTATTAAAGAGAGGTTTTAGATTTTAGTTGATGGCAAAATCTGTAAAATTATTGTTATTGGTTTTGTGCAGAACTTTTATCTAACGGTAGGACCCGAGATAGCGTTATCTAAATAAAGAATCCGCAGGGAAACGCTAAAAGCCCCGAGGACTACCTTAATTGAATAGGCCCCTCTGTATTTCTCCGATTGTCACCATCGTTTAGTTAATCATAACAATGGTTTTGAGTTCCCATCGAGATTCTGCATCGAAAGAAGCCTGTAATACGAAAAGCAAGGAATGATTACTATGCTTTGACGTGATGGAAGGGCAATTTCTGTAATTAAAACAAAAATCCCTTGGAGTATCTAAAATAATCTTTTACTAAGTAAAATTTTTAAAAGGCTTCGAGGCAAATGGTATCTCCCACGCCATTGAAAATCCTGCGTGGTATGCAACCCCCTAACTAACCCAAAGGCGGAATGCGATTGTCACAGATAGCAAAAGACACAGACAACCGATGGTCAGGTAACCCAACAGGTCTATAAATTAAGACTGTGAAGGAACGGCAGAGAAGACATTTAGAAAAGATTCCATAAATCAAGTGAGTGGGGGACGGTGAATCAGGCCCGCCCTATCTTGTCCAACTTGGTCACCTCTTCACCCTCACTTCGTCTATGTCGCCAGGGACGTTACATAACTCGTAGTGTAGGGAACCTGTTTTGGTTGTCTTCCATAAAAGAGGTCATTCTTTGACCTCTACCTAACTGCTGTTATTACATCGATCATAGAGGACATCCAAGTACACCCTTCCTCTTGGTAGGCTTACAATATATAACCTATATTTTTGACATATATGGCTACCGATTTATTTATTTATTTACTTATTTTTGATTTTTGCTCGTTTCGATATTTTACTTGCTTGTTTATTTTTTTAACTATTAACCAATGCGTTTATTAGAGGTTTTTTTTCTTTGGATGCTTAATAAACGGGAGTGATTTTTACGATGGGCAATCAATAGTAAATGATACTTTGGATCCTGTAACGAGCTCATTCTTTGAGAACTGGCACTTTGTTATCGTAGAGATTTACGTGGCATTTTTATATGCGTTGGGCTGTATAACTTGAACATTACAGTACAGTAATAAAATCAGATTTACAAGGCAAAGTTCTCTCTTGGCCCATTGACTGATATCAACTTCAATTTCAAAAACTAAATTGTTAAATTTATGCTATATGTGTAAATCAATAATACGAAGAAATAGCGGGATACAGTCACAACAATGGTCGATTGAGCAACGGAATACCAAATAAAATCACGAAATGAGCTCAGAGTTAATTTTAAATAAAATAAACAGGTATTTTGAGAAATATAAAATTTCCCTCGACAATTTAGAAGGCAATTATAACAAAATGTGCTACTTACAAACTACGTTTTAAATATACAGTATCTTTCATAACTTCATTTCGAAACAATTCAGAGCTAAGTCGTGATCCTCGGGGCAAACAATATAAACTAATAAATTACAAATGATTTTTTTCCCATCACTCTCGTTAGTTCTTATTACCTTGATGGAGAACAGGTTCTCAATTTCAATGTCACAGCCATGTCAAGATGACATTCAGTAACCTTGAATTGTTTCGACAGAATTAATGTTCGCCACTTTGATGCTTGCTTATGACCATCATTTCGTATCTACACATTCGTGACTCGAGCATTTACGCGATTAGATTTTGACCAATAAGGTAAATTGAATTATTTAATTGCTTAAAATATTCTAATATTTGGTGCGAATCTTAATCCTATTTTTGACCCTTTGTTCCTGATAATGCTGGTGGAATAACCGGATATAACTAAACAAGTATTATCCACCCAAGGATTTCTAAAAAATTATATGTATGAGTAATTCACAAATGTGAATTGTTAATAAATACAGCTAGAATAATTGATATTGTTTACAGAGTTTTCAGTTATGAATGCTAAAGTGTGCAGGATATCATTGCATGTTATTTCATCACATGTAAAGAAAAATAGGATATTTAGACACTTTTAATATATTAATCAAAATCTGACAAGTGGCCTTGAAAAGAGGGTTTTGGGATCAAATTTTAAAGTAAGTTTCTCTTTAATTCATTATTTAAATAATTTTAAAATTAATTTAATGTAATGTGATCAGACTTAATTCTTATAAAATTTATATAACTACAATGATAACAGATACCGAAGATTATCATTAGTATTTTTAATTTATATAAATTTCAAATCGATTAATTTCATCGATTTATCTCTCTCAAATAAAATTTCACATAAGAGAGTCATTCTAAAAATACAGTCTGTCCTTCAAAAACCTATCGACCTTGACTTAACTCGGAAAAACATGATTTAAAGTTAAGTTAAATTCGTTGAATTTTATTTTAATAAACCTTCTTCAAGTAAGAAAATAACCTAAACTTGGCAATTTTTGTAAATATCCCGTATCACGCCCGTAGAGAATCATTTTTATCCGACTTAATAAGCCTACTGAAGTCTCCTTTTACTGGTGTACATAAAGACTTTTGTGGCATTTAATAATCTAATCAGAGAGTGAAGTTTCTCCTTTCAAATTGCAAACCGTAACATTATGATTCACGCAAAGCTATGACAAAGAGCCACCAATAAGTCTTATAGCTGGAGGCAAATCGTTATCTACTTATTCACATCTAGGTCAATGTTATTCCTCGTGTCGGAACTGAGAAGAATTGAAAGTAAATAATATTTAAAAACTGGCTTCTGATGGATTGTTGTTTTTTATTATAGATGACAATTCGAAATAAATCATGGAAAATAATGTTGTTTTCTGTCAAAAATAACGTATTTTTTATATCCTGTTTTTAATCAATTTCAAATTTCTTGGCTTAGATACTGACTTTAATTAAGAATTCTTATACGTTTCTTTTCTTTATTTACAGTGATTAACTTTCTTATTCAGATTGTTATAACGTTAAGTAAACAGTCGAGAATATTTCATGCACTAAACAATGCAGAAAGATTTTAATGAAATTAGGTTATAGAAGAACCTGTTTGGTCTTTTTATTTTTCGTAATTAAATATTAAACGTAAACAAAATCATTTACTAATGATATTGAAAATAGATTATATAAAATTTTAAGATTAATTATAATAATTTTAAATTAAATTTAGAGCGAAAAAACGATGGATTCTGAACTGAGAAATTGTCCTTATCGATAGAAGATTCTTATACCCGAGGCGTCAAAAAATCGCAAAGATTAAGGAAGAATTCTTATCGAATTCTCTCGAGCCTAAATCTATATTTGGATAAAACTGTCCTTGCACATCTCTCTGACACAGGAATATGGACTCTTCCGAATTTTTTAACGCAGTAATTGGATCTTACAAAGTGAATTAATATTACTAAGTATAAGTTTTACAAAAGAGGGTTCGTCGCTTTAAAAGAAAATTAACCCTAACAATTTTCAAATAATAAATAGAGTTATTATAAAATGCATTTCCATAAAACTTTATAAAATGTTTTGTAATAATTATTATAACAAATAACCTCTATACATTTCTCTGCTATTAAAATTCTAAATACATTTTGGTTAAAAAAAAAATATGTAAATAAGTCATCCATCTTTAAACTACTTGATAATATCTATAAATTTGTATAACAAAAATTATTATTAAAAATTACAAGGCTCTACTTGTTGATTATATACTCGGGTAATTTTATCTAGGGAGCAAACAAAAGTACAAGTGCCAAGATGATGTGACATCCAAGTCCATCAGCTCCGCTAGCTGAATACTGACTCATTTGTTAGAATGGAAACCACGTACCTATCCACCCACTAATTCACTGTCCCATTATTTTCACTCAACTATCTACATCCGAACGGAGTTTCCTACCAATAGGTACAGATAACAGCATCTTATCGGTACGAAACATTCACGAAAGCAGAATGCATCCCACACCTATAAATTGATGCTACATTGTTGTGTTTGCTGTGAACTTTGATATGTGATCATGTTACTGGATTAAGGAGAAAAAAAGTTATAACTTCCATATTAACATAATATACTAATAAAAAAGAATAATATATTGAAGAAATTTGGTTTGTTTAACATTAAAAAATGTTTAACTTTAAAATATATTTTGAATCTTATTCATTAAAATATAGGCCTGCGAGGAATACGGTCGTGACTATAATCATTTCTGAGTTAAGATAAAAATATACTACTTTATAATAAGTTCTAAATAGTTTTGCCTTAATTACTTTTCCACTAAACCCACGCTAAAATCTTCAGATTAAGAAAAAGAAAAAGGAAAAAAAAAAATCGATAAGCTCCGTTCAAAATCGCGTCAGCAGAATCTTTAATGAGCATCTCCATTCAATGTTTATGGTATATTTTAAATATTTTCAGATTAAGTACATGATTTATTTATATATATCTAAATTATAGGGTGTTCAAACCGTTATTTATGAGGTATTTTTTAATCTGTAGCTATTATGTGCAGTGCCTACGTACAGTTTAAATCGTTGCATCGGGAAGTCTTCTTACACGTCGTATAAATCAAACAATATTAAGTTTTGTATTGATATTTAAACAATGATAGAAAAGAAAACAAAAATGTTTGCAGAAGACATCGTGTTAGACCATCATTTGACAAAGCAGAGCTGTGCTTTTAATCACCGATCAACTTTACTTGTTGTAATGTCATTCACAACTCCGTGTGAGTTCTTCGATGACTGACAACCAACCCTTATTTTTCCTGACCATCATGTCAAACTTAACAGACCCTGAAGGCTACGGTGAAATATAGGAGAGTTTTCTTAACAATCATTAGTCAATGCCAAGTGCGTGGCAGCTGGCAAGCATCAGAGTTCTTTCTTTCTCTAATTGGTCATTGAGCACTGCACGGACAGTGGCACGCAGGTGTCCACACCTGACATCATTTTATAGCCGTCCATTGAGGAAAAAGATGTAGCCAAAGGCAAAACAGATAGGATGAACAGATGGATATCCTAAGAACACAGCGGGGAGAGTACAGTAGCAATTTGCGTATGCAATTAACTTTTAAACGTTAATAAGATTACGTAGTATCTTTCGTTTACTCGCATTTTAGCTTTACTCCAGTTTCTATACTGCCAACACTCATCTTTTCTGTTTCGTTCGTGTCAATAATATCGATTTTCCACATTACTATTCAGCTATTGGTTTATTAGTTAAATTAAATGCTTAAACTTTAAGATTTCCTTATTAAATAGCTAAAAAATCGGAAATGAAGTGAAATAAACTTCAGGAAATACTACTTATATTAGCTCATATACTTAGAAGGTTGATAGAATGCCCTCTCAACTAAACTGCACATGCTCATGGAGGTTTTATAGCAAAGCGAAGTAAATATTTTAAATAAAAAATACAAGAAACATAAGACAAAAATTCTAAATAATTTCCTATTGTAACCAAATGTATTATTTTGAGAATTATTTAAAATACGAAACCTCAATTTCTATACCGTACTAAATTGCATTAAATTATCTCAATTTGAAACTATGTTTTCAGAAGGAAGAAAAAACTTAAGAATGAAGAAAAGTATATCGCAAATAAATCTGTTAATTCAACTAAAATTAAACAAAAAGTTGTGCTGTAATCTTTAACGGTATTAAAAACAAGAAACAATGAACCGTAAATCATTTTAAAGGACAAGATGTACACAAAACTAATGACTGTAATAAGAAGTGCTTTGAACACGTAGTAATTAGAGGTTCAATTAACACAGAAACCCCCTATAATTATGCTATAAATATAGTTTAGTTCGGTCCACCTTCTAGGCTAGAATTAACGAGACTTTTTCGAGTGATGGAAAACTTCCTCCGAGACACCGCTTTATTAAGAACTGATTAAAATTACTATGATTAGACTAGATTGTATTAATTTATGGTTCTTGTTCGAAAAAAAGAAGAATTTTTGTATATATATTGCCTCTATATAATTTAAAATCAAATAAAAACAAGTTCATTTAAGTAAAACATTAATAAGACTTCGATATTGGAATAAGTATTAACGGGATTCTATAAAAAACACACCGATATAAATCAGACTTAATTAAATCAACTTTTTACTTTTGTATATTTTACTATAATTAAAAAGATCCTATTAGTGTAATTTAATATTGTGAATGAGTTTGTTGTTCCCCTGTTAAATTCATTTTTATTTATTCATTTACTTTTTTTGAGTAATTTATAGCAGAAATTAACGAATGTAATATGCTAAGTAGCCTACTATCGAAAAAGTATCTTTAAAATCGTAAAAATGTTAAAATTGTATCCTAATAATATTTTATTGGGATACAATTTTAACATTTTTACGATTATAATGTCTAATATAATTTTCACAGATACTTTCTGATATTCATCTGTAAAATTTGGATAAAAGCCGTAGAAAAGTAAGGAAATTATTAAACTGTATATTTAAGGAAAGCTTAAAAGTAAAAAAGAAATAAATTCAAGTCTTAATTGTGAGACTTAATAAGCAGAATTGAAATAAGAGCAGTTAAAGGGAGTAAATTTAGAAAGGGAGAAAGTGTTGCAAGCTCCCCAACATAGTGAGAAGAAAAGAACTTTTCCTAACCATTAGCCACAAGTCAGCCAATGTTACCAGTCATCGAAACCACACACAGTCGTTCGTGCTGACAATACACAAGTCCAAACCAATCAGAAAATGCTACTAGAATTGTTCGCAAACAAAAAAGAAAAAATACCCATGGGTCATTTGTCTTAATTTACGCCATCTTCCTCCAGTACGATTTGGATGTCATTAGCTAAATGCGGAAAAAATAGCACCCGCTGTTCCACAGGCAGAAATCTATACGACTATTTGCAGGGTGAGGGGGGATACAACACTACAAATGCTCCTGACCCCATTTGTAAGAAAGAAACTGGCTGACCAGGGTGGTGCGGCAATTTAATGCCCATTTAGGCATACGAGAAGAAGGGGGGACTCCGGATCAGCTTCTGAAATATTACCAATAGGGGAGATGAGCTTTTGCCATAAAAATACGTTCCATATTGAAAACCGCATTTTTCCGTTTCTGGGTGGGTCGCTACCAATTCCGATCAGTTCAAGCAGAATAAGGGAACCATTGTTATTGGGGGTGTTACGATGGGTTGATCACCCCACAAGGCGTGAAGAAGGGGAGGAAAAACACAGTTGTGACTTTTTTTACGTCCTAGCTAACACAGTCGAGGCAAATGGAATGTTTTTTTGCGGTTTTTACGTTTTAGAGTAGCAGTGTCAAACTGAAGATGCAAATTTTTGGTCGTTTGTTCCATCTGGAACCGGATACCCAAACGTTTCTGAATTCAAAGCATACCTTGTCGAACTGAACCACGGGAAGGTATAAAGAGCGGTGGGGGACATTGGAATCTATAGCCTACTATAAATCCCCCGAAACTCATCCGTATTCACGTTAACACTGGTATTTTTCAATATAAAAATACATAAGTTTACAAACCCATTAAGAAAACCTCCCAATTCATTCATTCATTCAATGTGTAGACTACGAACGAAAGCATGCGGGAAATTTTGTTAGGACTGGGAACGGGGAAAAGTTGATTTAAATTTTAATGGACACGAATCTCTGAGGAGAGAATATTATCTTTTTTTGATCTCTCTTGCAGAATAGATCGTTAAAACTTATGTAATTCATAAGGTGTTGATGTCCCGAAACATTTACGCTGAACTGTAAGCAAATCACTGCGTACAACAAGACATTACTATTATTTTTTAAACAAAGAAAGTAAATTAATTTAATTAACAATCAAAGCTTTACTTATCAATAGTTTTAAAGTAGAAATGCGACAAATATTGACAGATAACATTTATTGATATTTATTAAAGCATCCAGATGCTGTGATTAACCATCTCGAGATGGCCGAACAAATATTGACACCAACATCAAAAAGACAGAATCAATACGTATCCACTCTATCCCTTCATGATGACTTTTTCCCTTCTCTTGAGCATTTGAAATTTCCTCACTTTATTTGATCGTAAAATAACATTTTCTACACCTTTAACATTTGCAAATTTAATTACTGAAGTTGCTAAAAATGTATTATTAATTTAAATATCTCGATTAAATTTCAGGTTCTACTACTCGCAACTTATAGCTAATATAACTTTCATTGTTTCTTCATTAACTTTAAATACATTTATTTTAGAAATGTGGAAAGCAAAACCTACATTAAATGCTGAATGCATAGACAGTTTACGATATTTACTGCATGCATTATCATTATAACTTCGTGATTTCTAAAAATATCTTTCGAGAACACACACTTATATTATTTATGATTAACAAATTACATTATTTTACTTTTAAAACGCTAAAAAAATAATCATATAACGAATTGATTGAACAGATAATATGAAAAGTAATCAAGCAAACATGACTTTATCCGTAAAAGTAGAGAAGAAAGATTAAGAAAGCTATTAAAAAATGATATTTAGATTAATAAGAGAGACTCAAAATCCCGATATTCCATCTCTTTATGAAGCTCATTCATCGTACCATCCATTACCGGATAGGAATGCACCATTAAAGAATATAAATTTGTAAATGGAGGAGAGATCGAGTGAAGTAGAGTTAGTTCACCGTACGGTCGTGATTAGAAAATACCATTCTTGATGATTTGTGCAAGCTTTTACATCGGTAATATGTGGTCCCTATTGCCTAGTAAGATGGTTCTGATATGGGATAAGGGGAGGAGAAACACCTCCCTTCCATAAAGGTCGAATTTGGCGGCATCGGAGATGGAACTTGTCATAAATGTCCCGATGTCATAAATTTCCAACCATTCCTATTTAATATATTGCAATATCTTCGTCAGGAAAGCACACGAGAGGATTGTGGTCTAAGAGAAGGTTAGAGAGAGGGAAGGGATATTTAGGAATATGCATGGCACTTATTCCCTAAGGATAATACGGAATGAAATATTCATTCGCACCGTTTGGAAAATTTGAACGAATCGTCCGCTTTTTGTGACATACTTTATGTAATCCCGGACGTGTCAGATATCGTAGATCGATCTTACATGCCCCTCATTTATTTGCTTATTCGATTACATTAAAGTGCTTGAATAGAATTCTCAGCTTTGATTGTTTAAGTGGCTTGATCCAAGTCCAAGAAGCGAGTAAATTTAAGCCTTAGCGAAAGACAAATACATTTTTCTCTTTCGTTTCCACGCTATTTTTTTTCAAATATTTTTCCCCCAAATTCAACCGAACAAAGGAAGTTATTTACATTTTACAATCAATAAATACAAATCCAATAATAAAATGCGTTATGTAATATATATATTTTTTAAATGTAAGTTAATCGGAATGTAATGATGTGCCCAAATTAAAAAATAAGATTAAGTTTTGCATTCAATTTAATGCTAATTTTAATTATTTATTATTATTTTTTTGTAAAAGTTGTCCAATAATTTAATATTTAGGACATTAAAAATCCATCTTTAAAAAATACAAATTAAAAGTAATTATTTTTTGCAAAATTTGAACCTTTTCATGTAAGTTTATTATACGTTAAATGCATCTACGGAATGTCTTAAATAATAATTATAAGCTATTTATTAATCTATATTAATTTTTGATGTACAAGCAATTTGAGACGTAAAAAAATAATAATAACTTTTCAAAATGAAAAAATAAGGTCAGTGCTTTGATTTAATTTAAAATAATGGCAAAATAAATATTAAATAAAAATGTTAAATTTTGAAATGCCATTTAAATTGAATTTTTAATGAATTAATGATTTATGTTAAAAAACTTGGACGTCATTAATTTTAATAATTAATCACAAAGCATTAAATAAATTGAGACCGGTTCGGTTTAGCAGATTTATCTTAAGAAAAGCATGCAGCAAAGCAATTTTATGTGAACATTCTATTGAATGTAGCCGTGTGCAAAATTCATATTTATAAAACAACGCTGTGCATTGCAGAACATAAAGCGGGTTTACGTTTGCTTAGATCTATAAGTTAAAGTACAAATCTCGTATGGCATAACCCCTTATTTTAACTAGAAGGTGATGTATGAGTTCACAAACAAACATCATTTTAATCCTCGTCAAATTATTTATACGAGTGCCACCCCATCAGACATTATAGTTGATGAATTACTTGGACTTGATTAACTTTTATTTCCTTGTGAATGACTCCGAAGCGGTTGTCAACGAGTTCTGAATACAGATCACAAAATAGTCATTTGCGGTATCCCTCTAATATATGTTGACAATAAATGATTGGTCTACATTTCCATGTCATAGTCTGTGCCAACAGGTTAATACGTTATCAATCACACAAGAAATGACCAAGACGTTAGTCATTATCCTTCCCCCAACCAGCACAGTATCGTTATAATGGGTGAAGGAACTGAAGGAGCCATTGGGTGAATCGGACCAAGGATCGACTCCATTAACAGCGTGCATGCCAATGTCTAAAGCTCTCCACCCTATTCATCCCCTGAAGGTGATCATGTCTTAGGATGGCGTGCCTCTTACAACCTGCGTGCTGAGCGAGGTAAGAATGTTTTGTTAGTGCAGAAGATGTTGTTTACTTCCTGGGGTGACTGTCTTAGACGTGACATAACACTGGCTCCATGGGAGGGAATCCGCACAATTGCATCAACTTAAACAATACAGATGACCGAATAGTTAAAAATACAATTAAATATCTTCATCGTATTTCTTTTGTGATTTAAGAGATAATCACTTTTATCTCGGCTGTTATCGCTAGCCAATTCTTGGATTCGCATTAAGAAAAGCTATTTTCTTCTTAAGCAATCTTTAGATATTAAATAAATTTCAATTTCCTTTCAGATCTAATCGATTGCACTGGGACTACCTCTAAACCCTTCCAATAACGCCAGGATTTTTTGATTAAATTTTAATACCTCCTTATACACAATCTCAATCTTCAAGTATACGTTTCTAATGTTTCTTAACGACTTCATCAAATAAATCATGTGTTATGGATGCGATGACGTTGAAAATAACCAAATAATGCTAGCGTCTTTAAGATAATTATATTTTTCCATTAAAATCATTTTAACGTTTTCTTAAAATATTAAAGCTTAACAAATCTAGGGAACGTTATTATATTAAATATATTCTTAGTCCCGTAAATGATTATAATATATTCATTCTTTAATTTATTGTTTAAATTTTCTAATTACAGAATTATATTGTTAGAATGCATCTGGTAAATATACTAATTATTTTTCTTAATTGCATAAACTGATTTACATATACTTAAATTTATTTTTTAAATAATTTTCTGTTATAAAATTAAGTTTATAAAATATTTAGAAGTTTAATTCATGCAAATATTTTATTAATGTAAATTATATGCTCTGAGATTCTTATAATTATAATTATAGACTTAATAATTATAATTAATATAGAATAAAACTGTGTAAAAATTAAATTGATATTTAAAAATAAAACTTCAATTTAGCATAAAATTGTGTGCTTAAGAACTAAATCAGATAGGAAACACCTGTCAAATGTTCAAATAAATTGAAAATAAACAATGAGAAAGTTAACTTCTACGTAAATTATTTAAAATGTTTTATCTTAAAGTATTGTCTGAAACTATAATTTTGAAATTTATTTCGCTTGTATCTTTAAAATTTCCAAATTTAATTGACTTATAATTAAATTTAATATTCGTCTTTGAGGAAAAGCAATAAATATTCGAGCCCGTATTAAGTTTTTGGAATTTATTTAAGCTTATGGCACATCCGTCTTATATGCAAGGGACAAAGTGCCTTCGAGCAATAGACTTGATGGTGATTGAGACACTTTGAACATAGAAAATTATACCCTATGTCTTTATTAACGTAATATCCTTAGAGACCTTGGGTTAAGTTAAATGCTTAAAATTTTATCAAAATATTTTGTGATGATAACAACTTTTACACCGGCCGATCTAATAAATAGTAATAATGTACTGTCATTAAAGTAAACCTGTTGATATCATCATGATCAGCAAAATGCCAACAGCTGCATAAAAAAAAAAATGATTTAAAATTTTATATAAAATGTATCATCACAAATTTTGAATTAGTAGCAAATTACAAGAGAAACGGATAAGAGATGAGGCATTAAAGAGCGCGTTGAAATGTCATTTCATCAAGATGATGCCAGAGAAACGAAGTTTTATAACTTAATTTCGTTTAAAAAGGGTATTCGCAAAAAAATGAAAGGTTTAAAGCTTATACAAAAATCATAATTTACGAGCAAAGAGGCCCAAAACGATCAGCATTAGATTCGGTGATTAGCTGTTTCAAGTCACGATTTGCTACCAGCTCATAATTTATAATATAATACAATAAGTATCTTAATAACCCTAGGAACTAAAGAAGTAAATGATTTTATACCCGATTCATAAGCTTCGTGGTGTGAATTTATGTAGCAATTAGAGATATTAACCTCTAATTATCACCGTCTGAGTTATATGAATTATACAACAGTTGTTTCGCCAAATAGCCGAGTGCACTAACAATTTCCTACTGATTCATCCTAATTTAATATTATTCTATAAATTCAATTTTAATTGTTAAAAAAACTCCCTTCAATTTAACGTTAGACAAAAATGTCATAAGTGGTATTTCCATTAGCTGGATCTATAAACAGCTTACTATTAAGGGTGGTCCCATTATGATATCTATAATGGCCTGCACCTTCTAGATAACATTATCTTCTGAAGAGACCTGGAGATATTTACTTAAGTGGAATACACGCTTTAATCTAAAAACAACCGATATTTCTATATATTTATTAATAAAATCGACATTAATTTTTAAAATAAAGTAATATTTTGTAGAAAATTTTTTAATTCAAGCGTGTCTAAAGTCTGTATTGAGAGTAATCAATACCAATATACAGGCCTTTCGTTTATAATTTATATGTACTCCATATACGCGTCCTTTCAATTTACATATATGCATCTTTATAAGAACCTTACACTCGACTGAGCCTCTTGGGTTTAACTGACAAAACTCGTGAAGGATTCTGCTCTAGATCCAAGTTAGATTCATGTAGATCTCTATTCGTATATTTAAACTAAAAGCTTCGAAGGTTTGTATTTTTAATGCTTATAACTCGACAATTTCGGAGTATATGTTATGAAAGTTACAAAGCGCTAGTTATTATGTATTTAATCTTTCAAAGTTTTCATTTTACACAAAACTAGAGTTGAACGAATACAGTGTTAAACCTTTTTTCTTTACTTCAGTGTATAAAACGCATCCGAAACGATTCGCCATCTGTTCGACTACTTATGTAAAACTGCCAAGTACCACTTTAGGGGTGTTCAAAGAACCAATTTCGCAGTTACGATTTCAGCGTGGCACCCATCTTTCCCAGCGGGTTCCATTACACCAAAGAAAGGTCTCGGGCCTCTGGGGTACTAAAGTCGCAACTTAATGAGAGGGAGGAACACATGATTCTTATCATTCTGGCTTTATCGTTTATGTGCCTCTTTCTCGCAATTTTCTCATATCTAATTTTAATTGTCTCTCTTTCTTCCTCTTAATCTATTAAATGTCCTAATTCTATATACATTATTTTCTTACAGAAATTTTCATTTGATACCAATTTAACTGAATAAGATATATAAAAGTGTGTAAATAATATAAATATATGATTTCACAACAAATAAAAGAAGAACGTTAACTAAAATAACGAATTTAATCATTTATAATTAACTTACTAACAGTTGTAAAGATTTCAATTAACTATAGTTAATCGTTAATATTGATCATTAGGGAAGGTTAAATGCTTCAAAATCACTAGAATTTAAAAAAAAATATATCACAGATATAGGCGTAATATTCTTTTTATTGTTCTTTGCTACTAAAAATTAGCATAACATGTAATTCTCATCTTCTCTAGCACCGACAAGAGTTTAGATATTGCTTTAATGACCCTCATATATTGCAGAACAAGCACAATTGCTAGCTGAACTCATTATCCTGACAAGTCGCTGGTTAAATGATACCTTCTAATAAATTTTAATCTATTAATGAGATGCTAATAGAGCGCTATTATTTTCAATAAAAAAGCGTGATAATAAAACAGTTAAACATTAATAAAAAGAATATTTCCCCTTAGAGAAATTTGTTTGGTTGAAAAATAGTTCTAAATAATTTATGCTTAATTATATGCATTAATAAGGTTATTAAATATTGATAAGTGATAATAGGTTGAATAAAGATAAAGTAACATTGTCGCTTGTACAGTAATAAAAATATATATATTTATACCATCTCGAGAT